>NC_053155.1:287934968-288234968 GCF_016835505.1 Polypterus senegalus | reverse complement strand
ACAACAAAATGCTTCTAGGGCAATCAAGACTAAAGAAAACCTCCTTCATGTCCTAGCTCTGTTTATTAGTTTTCTCTTTGACTTGTACGCTAACCTTGGGAAATTCCCAGTGGACATTCTAACTACATGCCAAAACTACCTCAACTGGCTCCTTTTGATCAGGAAAAGCAACTGTTCTACTCTGAGGTCCTCCCATATTCCTGCACTACTCACCAAGTCACAGAATGCAAGCCCACCAACCTTGGGCAGGAACCATTTCTCATTCTTTTGATTACCACGAAGAGCTCATTATCAAGCGTGAGGAAGTGGTTGTTGACTGACCAGTAAATCAACAGCTTCTTTTATGAACTTTGATCCTGTTTTACATAAAACTGATGACAAGGACAGCTCATTACATGTACAGAGTACATGATGGCACTCATTAATCACTACCTTCACTCGTGAACAACACCCTAAGATATTTGAATTTTTCCTCTTGGGGCAGCTGCCTCCCACTTACCTGCAGGGAAAATGACAATCTTTTCCAGGGTAGAACAATGTCTTCAAATTTGGAGATGCTAATCCTCAACCTAACCAGTTTATCACAAGACATAAATGAACACAGCTTTAAAAATCTAAAGTTACAAAATTTTAAAATTATCATTAGTTCAATTAGCGGTAGGAATAATCCTTTGACAATACATTAAAAAGAAAGCTAGTAATCACATAGTTATTGGAGCAGCTGAGCTGGAAGAAACTAGATTAACCTATACTGGCAAGGAACTTGGAAAGATGCTGGAATTGTGATGGAATAAATATGTGTTAGAGGCTGTAATAAAATCTGAAAAGTAGCTAAAATGTATAGATTTCCTAAATTTGCATTACTGTGTCTATCTTTTAACTTCTATAAAATGAAGAAAGGATGGAGCTAATGATGTGCCAACAAGATTTACTCACAGTCAAAATTCTGGCTTTTGCAGCAAAGGAAACAAGGAAGCAAAATTCACAAATTAACAGTTAATAATAATTAACAACAATTTAGAACTCAGAACATAACGAAAGAGTAAACTAAAATGTAGCAAAAACTGTAAAAAAACATAGACTACTGTGCACAAAAGAAGTGTAATTCATTATTATCTGAATTTCATAAAAAAGAAAAAAAAATCACTACTACTAATTTGTGAAACTGCAGACCCAGGGAAGACATCTCATTAAAGGATAGTTCACTAAGAGTGGCAATTATAGGAAAAGGACCAAGACTCTGTGCTCTGTCAGCTAGGACTATTCCCTCCTTTATCATCTCATCAACTTTGCAGTAGAAGAACAAAATATTCTACCTGAAAGTCTTGCTGTAACCCACATTAGAAATCTGTTTACAGTAGGTCCTTTAAAAGGATGGAAAGCAATTGTACTGCTCAGGGTTACTGATGCCTAGTTTGATATTATTAACCACTTTTCCCTAGCCTGAAGTGAAACAACAGAACAACAAAAAGAATTTCACCACTTGGCAATACTCCAAGATTAACCACTGTGGATTTTGCTTCTGTGGTCTTTTGCTGTTTTCACATGTTATAGGTGTAAATGGAGAAATTTCCCACTAATTTGCAATATCTGGTACAAGGATTTGAAACTACAGTAATACAGCAATACACAGCTGAAGTACAGTATGCAACAGCAAACAATAAGAAGTGTATGCTTTATACTCCGTACTGCCACACAGGTTATGTATATGGTGTGAAGGACAGCCGGGTCCCATGCCCGGCAGGGACACCCCTGCTACTTATGTTCCGGGGGAGCTGCCATGGGCAGTCCAATACCTCCCCTGGGACGCTTGGTGGCAGCCTCCCTGGCTGACGGTGACTCCCCAGCCGCCCGCAGGGCTCCATGGGAGATGGAATCCTCCACAGCTTGGTTGGGGCCCGGCGTGGCCGCTAGGGGGAGCTGCCTGCTTCCCACAGCCCGGCTGGACGAGCTTTCAGCCCCACCCGGAAGTGCAATTAGGACCAGGTGGTTAATCACCTGGAACGCTTCCGGGTGGGCTATAAAAGGGCCCAGCCACCACCACTCGGTGAGCCAGAGTTGGGAGGAAGGAGACGAAGCTTGTCTGGGAGGAGTGGTGGAGCGAGGTGGAGAATTGTGGTTTGTTTTGTTTTGTGCTTTGGGACTGTGTTTGGGCTGTGTGGCATGGGGAAGACGTGTCACACGGCTGAAGAAAAAATAAAGCCTGTGTGTTTTTGTACACGTGCCTCTGCGTGGTCTGTGCCGGGTTGGGCGCTATATAGCGCCTTTTACAATGGTTATGAAAGCAATAGCTGTGTCTCAACCAAAAAAATGAAATGTAGCATTGCAAGAACATGACAATCAGATATCGCTGGATAGCTCACTGTGTACCTAAATACAACTTTTAAGCAAATATATATTCATAACTGTCTAAACGGTATGCAGAATCAGATAAAAACCATAAATATGTAACTAGGCACAAGCCTTTTTCAAATACATGCTTTGGCTTGCTCCAATACTGAATCAATTTTAACACTATTTTTAATAATGGTGTTAGAACCCCTACGCATCTCCTTGGTAAGTGTTCTGACATTTGAAAATTACTAGTTTATGGCTTAACTTTATTCAATCATAAGATTCCAATATAATACACTTATTTTACATTAACCTAGGGACATGCTTTGTTAGAAAAAATATAATTATTTGGTAAAAGAACTAGTTATATTATAGCAAGATTATTATTTTAAAACCAATGAAAATATTTAGTTTGAGAAAATCAATCATAATGTGACTGAGATTCAATGAATTGTCATTGCTATTTCTACCAAATAAATATAGATCTTTGCAAAAAAAGTCATGAACAGTGGCCGCTATATCAGGGGTTGCTACATTTCTGACAATAACTGGGTGTGTGTCCAGTTTACTAGAGTGAAAAAGACCGTTCTCCATTGATTCTTGTCTGCACCTATGAGTGAAACATGTTTTGAAGAGGATGAACACTTCTATGAAGATCAGTCATTAGTAAAGACTACTGCTTGAAATCTCGAGTTTATTTAAATGTATGTGATAAAGACTAAGCATTAGTAATTGACACTTGACCTTGATGAATGAAGTAGGTGGATATAAAGAAAAGAACAGCTATATGAACTTTGACATCCCACCATACAGTACCTTTAATTTTTGTAAACTCCTTGCAGGATCAACTGAGCGATGGACATTTTCAGCTTCAGAGAGATCCTCATCAAGGCTTATGGAGTGCCGTCTATGCTGCTGCTTCAAGAGCTCTCTCTCCAGCCATTCTGGTGGCTGGTCTGTTTTTTTGAATTCTGGGAACTGCCACAGAGGTGCACTAGTTCTGGAGGTAGCTTTTGATGTTTGGGCACGGCGGACATTTGAAGTAGCTTTTACTGTAGCTGGTCGTATGTCTTCTAAAACACTAAGAAAAAAAAGAACCAGGTAAAAGTTTTGCAAAATTCTTGGCAGAGTGTGATAAAGCATAGATGTTACAATCATACTGTAAATATGGTTCATTTGTTGTAGGTGCCATTGTTCACATATTCAGGACAATCTTAATATAAGCAGCCCTTCAACATTCTTAAAGTCTAGAGTGGTCTTCTTAACCAATGCCTATATACAACATGAAGAACAATTTTAATTACCTGTTTAGAAAATTATTATGCTGCTTCGAAACTTTTTTTACATGACAATTTAAAACATAAGGACATTAAGTTTTGAGATGAGCTGGAAAAATTACCAAGTCAACGTTTGCTACTTGTTAGATGTGCTTTCACAACATTTCCTCGATTGATTGTTATGTTTTGATACTATCTATAGGTGCAGGGGATGTGTGCTGCCACAGAAAGATGTATAATTGCCTTACATGTCATTTTTATAAATCTAAGTGGTAGGTAATTTGGTTTACTTTAGGTAAAAAAATAATAAACAAGAAAGAATACTTTTGCTCTGGCATGGGGCAAATGTTTTTTTCCTTTTGTGTTTTAAAGTGAAGCATCTGTTTTGTTGTCTGTGTTATGAACCCAGGGCTCTGGACTGAGTAAAAGACCCAGGCATAATCTAATTCAGTGGTTTTACATTTCATGTTATGTTTTTGTGTCTGTGCAACTAGTCAGATCACTCGGAACAACATGCATCCAGTCCTGTTAAACTAAGCTGACTGTCAATTAGATAGGCAGCTTTCCCTGTCACGTTTTTTCCCTGTAGTTGTCTGTATTTTAAGACAACTGATTGTCCAGATTTTGAGAAGATATTCATATCACACAGCCCATATCTTTTGAGTCAGCTGGCCAACTTGCCCATGAAAATTGTGTTTTTGGTCCAGTCACTGTGATAATGAATATCTTCCACCTGTAATTTGAAGCTGCTGCTTTGTTTTTATCAAGTTATATATCCAACATGGCGGTGTTCAGCTTTTGTCCATCCTGCAAAGCCCAGGACAGCTGTGCTTCAGTCTATCTGTACAACTACTGATCTTCTGTTTATGCAGTATTTGTTGTTCCCTGGCTATTCCTGTCTTCTCTGTATAGCTGCCCAACCCACTCTTACAAACACTTTTTGCTAGGCAGATGTTCAGCATACAATTTAGTGGGATAAAATAACTGGAAGATAAAAGAAGCACAGTTTACTGACACTAGGAGGGGACAGTATGGCCAAAGATCTATTCATTATCAATGTGATGATTTTGCTAGATACCAGTATAATGTATTTGTATGTACTTTTCAAACTGAATCAATATTTTTTTGAAAAAGTAAAAAATGTACTACTGGTTACTATGGAACTTTAATCCTTCAAAAGGCTTGTTGATGCTCTGCTACTTAAATAGATTCAACAGCAGTTATTCAAATCTCTCATAGCAATAAAAGCTCAGGTTTCCACTCATCCATTCCCTCATTTACTCACCTGGAGCATGAAGTGTTTAAGTAAATAATGCAATAGCCATGTAAATCTCTCTGGCTGTAAAAGTGGGTGCATCTCAGTATATCACTGTACAATGATCAGATTTTTGGCCAACAATTGTTAAACCCCACCTTAAATGTTATATGCTACAAGTAATACAGTAATCCCTCGCTATATCGCGCTTCGACTTTCGTGGCTTCACTCTATCGTGGATTTTAAATGTATGCACATCTAAATATATATCACAGATTTTTCGCTGGTTCGCGGATTTCTGCGGACAATGGGTCTTTTAATTTATGCTGCACGCTTCCTCAGTTTGTTTGCCCTGTTGATTTCATACAAGGGACGCTATTGGTGGATGGCTTAGAAGCTACCCAATCAGAACATGTATTACATATTAACTAAAACTCCTCAATGCTATAAGATATGCTTCCCGCGTGGTGCTTGATTGTTTGCTTGTCTCTGCCACTCTCTCACCCTCTCTGACATTCTCTGCGCCTGACGGAGGGGCTGTGAGCAGAGGTGCTGTTTGCACAGAAGCTGTTTGCCTAGTGGATGCGGACGCACCTCTAAGAAATGCCGCTTTATCATGGTGCTTCCAAAAGCACACTTATTGATTTTTTGATGGTTTGCTTTAATCTTGCTCTCTCTCTCTCTCTCTGACGTTCTCTGCGGCTGACATAGGAGATGTGAGCAGAGGGGCTGTTTGCACAGAGGCTGTTTACTTAGAAGATACTGACGCTCCTCTAAAAAATGCCGCGGCAAACTTAAATGCACACGTATTGATTTTTTGATTGTTTGCTTTTCTTTGCGAGCGCGCGCTCTCTCTCTCTCTCTCTGAAATTCTCTGCTCCTAAAGAGAAGATGATCCGTTTGCATTCTTTTAATTGTGAGAAAGAACTGTCATCTCTGTCTTGTCATGGAGCACAGTTTAAACTTTTGACTAAAGGGTGTTATTTCATGTCTAGAGGGCTCTAATAATGTTAACAGTGTGGGAGAGTTTATAAGGGCTTAAAATATATAAAAATAACTATACAAACATATGGTTTCTACTTCGCGGATTTTTATCTATCGCGGGGGGTTCTGGAACGCAACCCCCGCGATCGAGGAGGGATTACTGTATATATATTGATATTATCATATTTGTTTATAGATTTAGAGGAACACAAACAAATGTTGCATCTGTTAGTTGTGGTGGTGATAGAAAAAGATGAGATGTAGTATAATTACCATCATTAAAAACAAGGTAATTCGGTACACTTAATAGTCAAAAACTACTTACATTCCTCTATAGCTTACCAATATTTACCAAGTTCTACAATTCTAACTATCAAGTGCTCTGCACTGCAAAATATATTTTTTGCCAAAGTAGTCGACAGGTTAAATACATGAGGTTTGTACAGAGCGTATGATAGAGTTTAAGTTTCGTAGGAAACAAGCACCACATATTCATAAGCTAAATTTGTTTTTAGAATTATCAGGGGCCTCATGTATAAACAGTGCGTATGCACAAAAATGTTGCGTATGCCCGTTTCCATACTCACTTCAAAGTGTATAAAAATAAACTTGCCATAAAGACCTGAACATTTTCATGGCAGCCTCAAACTATGTGTATGCAAGTTTCTGTTCAGTTTTGCAAACTGGCGGTACCCAGCATTAACGTAGTGCCACTATTTCTGTGTGGTCATCCATTTTTTCAGATTCGCAGCAATGAAGTTGAATTTATCAAATACACCAAAATTAATTGCATATCGTTTCCAAATTTAATTCACTTGAATGTAGTAATTCTGTAACAATATAATGGTGCCAGGAATGGCCAAGCTATTCCAACTACCACAGCTGATTTAGCATTGTTAGAAGACATCAGAAATTCAAAAATTAGAAGCGAGCGCATATTTATAGATGATGACGACTGGCTTCTAAGTCGATTTCAATTTCCAAGAGCTATCCTCTTGTAGTTGTGTGCTGAACTGGCGCTAGCTTTACAAACGTAGGCTTTAAGGAATTGTGCTCTACCTGCTCCTTTGCAAGTTCTGTCCACCCTTGAGTTTTTAGCCACAGGACCTTTTTAATGTGAACTTGCTGTGCGATTGGGTATTTCACAAACCTCACTGAGTCACACCATGCCAGCTATATAGGATGGTACTATCCACTTGTAATCCACATAGATAAGATTTCCTTACACTAGGGTTGAACTGTCAAACAAGAAAAAGCAATTCACGGTAAAGTCCAATTTTCCAAATGTAACCGGAGTAGTGAACTGCACACACATTGCTATTGCAATGGCACTGGACAAGTTACATCAGCCAGGGATGAATCACCAAAAGAATGAGCTGATATTACATCATCTATAGCAGGGGAGTGTATAAAAACAGCAACTCCAAACAGTCGCAGGTGCTCTTTTCAGGGCCGTTCTTAGCAGTGTTGGAGCCCTACATGGTTCAGAAATGTGCAGGCCCTGGATGTGCAGTCCCCGAGTCCCCGAATGGGAATGGGGGGTCCAGGGGGACAGAGCCCCCCTAACTCAGGAAGGTGTCCTAAAAAAAGTCCGGAAAAGAACAATAAAATTTAGGATGAGGAGGGTACCGTGACACACGACGTGAGTGACTGGCACAGACGGCTGCAGTGCCATTTTGTCAGCCCGACAAAAAAAAAAAAATTATATGTCGGGGCCGGGCCAGGGGCCCCCCTCACGATCGGGGTCCTACGCGGATGCATAGTTCACATATGCCTAAGAATGTCCCTGCTCTTTTCAATTAGTGTGGCAAAAGGCAAGTAGTCATTTTAAGCATAGCAAGTCATCTCAAAGCGCCTTGTAAAGAGCAGAGAATCTATCTGTTGTGGCGCTTGATGCCAATGCTACACTATAAAGGTGCCTTCCTATTTGCTTATGTAAATAGTCCACAGCAAGTGTGTTGCATTGTGCAAGCATAGCTTGCATCACTTAGAACAGCCCTTATATTCCTTAGTTCATTAGCCGCAACTCTTACAGCATCCACTACTGCATTTTGTGACTCCATAACAGTGTCCATCAGCACACACAGCCAGATGGTTGCCCAGGATTTCCGTGGCAGAGTTGTGTGTGCAGCCAAAGCATGAATATGTGCTGGGCACAGCAGCACCATCATTGTGTCTTTGGCACAGGAGTCAGCTTTTGTAATACTATCTCAAACAGAATAAACAGACTAAATAAACAATAATAAATATAATAATATATTAATAATATAAATATAATAAATATATATAAATAAATATAATATAAAAAAATAATAAATAAATAAACAAGGCTGTGACTTGCCTCTTCATGGCCACTTTGATATCTGACCACTTCTTTTTTATTTTGGGCACTGTGCGACTTTCTGAACTTGAACTTTTGTGTCTCCGCCACACTGTATCACTCCATAACTTCCTTTTGTTGCTTATACCGCTGCTTATGCCAACAAATAGAACATTTTTCCTTGCCTACACTTCGCATTCTCTGAAATTCTTTTTTCCATGTGCTTTTGCCATTGCCTTTTGCACAAAACACTGAACAGAGGGGCTATTTGTATTGATTTTCATATTCAAATATGCACGATTCTGAGAGGAGTCAGTGTATGCCTGTAGGCTTGTGCACATGCATTAAATTTCACGTTCAAAGGGATTTATAAAGGGGAAATGCTTGGAACTTGGTGTACATACAATTTTATGCATTTGGATATTTTGTACATACTCACATTTCCAGTTTTGTCCATATGCCATGTTTTAGTGTGAATTTCATGCACAGCAACATACATGAGGTCCCAGTTATTAGAAACGACTTATTAGTACATTGTAAAAAAACTTCAATAAAAATACATAAAATTAATTGCATATTTTAACAATGAAAATAGTTGCATATACAGTATAAGAATACAAATGCTTTTAAAAGATAAATGCATAACATATATATTTAAATTGTAAGTTGTATTATAGCAGCCAATGTCAGTTCATTGTTAAGCAGTGTTTTAGTTGCTATTCAATTCATTGTTTCAAAGTGTAAAAATATTTTATGGAAATTTTTGCATTGGCACAGACTCACAAAGATTCTGAACTAAAACACAACATATATGTAAAAATATTGTATTTAATATGAAGATATTGCAGTGCCCTGTGTTGGGCTGGCACCCTGCCCGGGGTTTGTTTCCTGCCTTGTGCCCTGTGTTGGCTGGGATTAACTCCAGGAGACCCCTGTGACCTTGTAGTTAGGATATAGTGGGTTGGATAATGGATGGATGGATGGATATTGCAGTGCCCATTTTTCTCAAAAAATTCGGATGCACCTCATTTATTTGTTCTTTATGTTATCTTAAAAAATATAATACTCTATCAATAAACATTTCTTTATATTTTAATGAATGGGTCTATAAAAAAGAACAATTACTTAATGTTTATAGAATATTTATATTTAGTTAAATTGATGGCTACTAAGCCAATATTCTGTCCTTTAATTGAAATAATTTAATGTAGTGATACTGAGGATAGAATTTTAATTGTTTACTGAATTAACTTTACTGATATAAAACATGTAAGTGTCTGTGCTGACCTTTACTTGAAGGTTTGTTGGCAGCTCATCTGCTGGTAATTTAACTGTTAAATAAAGATTTTTTTATTTAAGTAATGTGCACATTTCATTCAAAATATAACATAACATTGTTAGTGCCATTATCAGGTCTGTTAAAATCAGATTTAATATATAGATTAAAGAAAAGGTCTCCAACAAGGTCTGTATGTTGGCCAGTATAATCTGAATTATTATAGACAGACATGAGCAAAATTTATACCTGGGCATAATCCTGAGCAGGGTCGCAGGAGAGTTGGAGCCTAATCCAGCAGGTTTATGGCACAAGTCTGGAGCAATCCTTGGACAGGGAGCCAGACCATTTGCAGGGTGAGCACATATACATTTCAGAACAGACTTATAGGAACAAAGCTAAGGGAAATCCAGGGAAGAGCAACTAAACTGATTCCAGAACTGCCAGATATAAGCTATGAAAAAAGAATAAAGAAGTTGACCTTCAACATAAATTTGAATTTAAACAGATGGGAATTAGTCCAGTGTATACAAGCTGTTACATTAAAATTAGCTTTCCAACAAGAACATGGGGGAGACCAATCAAAACTGGTTAAGAGAAGATTTTGCTGAAATACTTGAAAAGTTTTCTTTAGTCAGAGAAATATAGAAACATGGAATAAATTATCAAGTAAGGCTGCAGACAATAGTACTCAAGGGACCTTCAAAACTTCACTCAATGTTATTTTGTTAGTCAGGCAAATACAGTAGAGCCCCAATTGCTTGATGTTAAACTGTGCATCAATCATTTTTGTAATTAAGTTCTGTCATGTATTTCTTTCTAGGATTGTGTTTGATGATGGCTCACTTTGCAACCTTTTCTCTGCTAAACCTACCAGAGTTCTTTCCAGATCTAATAGGAAAATGCAGTAAGAGGTATATGGATAAAATTAATGGCTGAAGAGCAAATTGATAGTTTTAAGTACTTGTGCAATCTTTATAAAATTCATTACAAGAAGACATCTAGACTTAACTATTTCTCTTGTTAAATATGTTTACATCATGAAGTTTCTATTTATTCATTCATTTAATAATTATCAAAATTGTATTTATGGCAGGAACGAAAAGGGTATTACTTCATTGCAGGGCACACTCTTGCACACTTGGTTATTTTATTATCACCGATTAAAGTAGAACACATGTTTTTGAAATTTGGGGAAAAAACTAAAGTACTCAGGGATAAACACTCACTGACATAAGGATAAGGTGCAAACTTATGTAGAAAGAATGACTGTATCCAGAATTTGAGCCCAGTCTTCTGAAACTATGCAGCAGCAGCATTAACCATTGCACCATCAATTCAATTTAATTTAGGCAATTATCATATAGAGATCTTTACTGTGTGCACGCAGGCTTGGAGTGCTAAAACAATTTACAAAAATAATAAATAACAGCAAAGTATCTAAACATGCAAACATTTTTATACCATCACAGATTTCTCTGTATGGAACATGCTGGGAGTATAGGGGGAGCCACTAATGGGGGTGTAGGATGAGAACCAAGAACTCATAGAAACAAGATGTGCATTGGAATCATCCCAGTCCAGAATATTTCAAGAGGAGGTGAAAGAACTGGCCCTTTTGGTTACAACTGTCCAAAGAAAATATAAAAGGAGGAAAGCAGACAACTATGGAAGGTCAACTGTCTTCACTGAACAGGTTGCTCAAACAACCTGAAGCCACCGGGTAAAGAGACGACCACACTCTACTTGACAGTGACTAAAATACACTACTGTAACAGTACTGTAAATATATTACAAGGTTCATAGACACATCTATCTAGTTAAATAAACATTAATATAGGAGTTAAAATTTATTTTGTTAAAATGTTCCTATGGTCTCACTAACAGATGTTGCAGTTAACAAAAAATATGGTAAACGTGACATCAAGATTAAATTGGCTTTTTTTTTTTCCTTCCCAGTTAATGTTTGCTTGTTTGATTTCCTTTAAAACTAATTTAATTTATTGTTTTGGTGTTTTTGATTGTTGGCAGATGATGCCACCATTTTCGTATAGTTTTTTGTTTCTTGGGACTCGCTACAATGCCAATTGATGACATATCAGAATTCATATTACATAAAAAAGACAGACCCTATCAAAACAAAAAAATAAAAGTGAACATTCTTATTTAGGATTTCTGGTATTGATGTATTGGCTTCCTTGATGATTTCTAGTTTTGCCAAGTTCGTCTGATTGACAGACATATGCAGGTCTTACATTTCCATTTAAAATATTTGCAGTCTTACTTCTTCTAACTATGAAATAAAATAAATAAACCACAATTGAAATTCAGTTAAATTAATGGAAAACAATTTATTTGGCCAGATGCTAGCATAGTAAATGGAAACAAACCTGTCAGTTAAATATGGCATTTGTGGAGAAAGTAAATATTTTTAAGATTGTAATTAAAGAATAACAATCTGTGGTGAGAAAAAACTTTTTAAATACAATACAGCATTATATTGAACTACATAATGGCCAATGAAGTAGCCACATCCATTCTATTGGACTGTGTGAACAGATACTTTAATTGTAGATTCCTAGGGATCCATAGCCTACTTAGGAGCCAGTCCATTGTAGGACTACACTATCATCTGTAGTCCATCCTGCGGCTAGGATGTTGAATATCTCTGGGTCCACGGTTCTTGAGGCTGATCCTCCAATTAGCTGTGACCCACCCAATCCTACTGAGATTGCACAGGTGGTGAACCAGCTGAGGGGAGGAAAGGCTGCAGGGATCTGTGGTATCTGGGGTGAACTTCTCCAGGCTGGTGGTAAGGCTGTCCTCCTGGCATTGCAAACAATCTTTGCTTCCATTTGGGAGACTGGCATCATCCCATTTGACTGGAAAATGGGACTTGTCATCCCTATCTGGAAAGGGAAGGGTGATCGCCTGGATTGCAGCAACTACAGGGGGATAACACTGCTCTCGGTGCCAGGTAAGGTCCTTGCTAGGGTTGTCCTCAATAGGATCCGTGATCACTTGGTCACCTATCAGCGACCGGAACAGTCTGGTTTTACCCATAGGAAGTCTACCATTGACCGCATCCTGGCACAGAGGGTTCTCATAGAGCGCAAACGCGTATATCGGCAGAGGTTCTTTGCAGCCTTTGTCGATTTTCGCTAAGTGTTCGACTCAGCTGACCGAGCTGTCCTGTGGAACATCTTGAGGGTTCGCGGGATCCCTTCGAGGTTGCTGGATATCATGGCTGGCCTGTACACTGGTACTGTGAGTGCTGTGCAGAGTGGAGGCAGGACCTCTGCGTTTTTCCCAGTTGATTTTGGGGTTCATTAGGGGTGTGTTCTTACTCCTACTCTGTTCAATGCTTGTATGGACTGGGTGTTGGGAAAGGTCGTGGGGTCCAGCGGCTGTGGGGCATCTGCTGGTGAAGAAAGATTAATGGATCTTGACTTTGCTGACAATGCTGTGATCTTCGCGGAGCCAATGGAGGCTCTGATCGGGGCGCTCGAGAGACTGAGTGTGGAGTCTGAGAGTCTGGGCTTGCGAGTGTCCTGGACAAAAACCAAGATCCAGACTTTTAATGACCTCTTGGGCACAGCCATCAGCAGTGTGTCTGTTTTCGCAGAGAGTGTTGACCTTTTTGAGAGGTTTACTTACCTTGGCAATGACATTCATGTCTCTGGTGACTCTTCCTGTGAAGTCAGTAGACGGATTGGGAGAACATGGGGGGAGTCATGAGGTCGCTGGAAAGGAGTGTGTGGAGCTTCCAATATCTATGCAAAAGGACGAAGGTCCAAGTCTTTAGAATTCTGGTGCTTCCTGTCTTACTATATGGTTGCTGTATATTGTTGAGACATGGACACCATCCAGTTACCTGAGATGAAGACTGAACTCTTTTGGTACTGTGTCTCTCCAGAAAATCCTTGGGTACCGTTGGTTTGACTTTGTGTCGAATGAGTGGTTGCTCATGGAGTCCCAAATGAGGCACATTACCTGCATTGTGAGGGAGCGTCAGTTACGGCACTACGGCCATGTGGCACGTTTCCCAGAGGGTGATCCGGCTCATAAGATCCTCATTGTTGGGGACCCAAGTGGCTTGACCAGGCCAAGGGGTCACCCACGTAACACCTGGCTGCGGTAGATAGAGGGTCATTTCCTGAGGGCAGGACTGGACCGCATGTCTGCCTGGGGGTTGCTAACCGGGATCCCGAGCCGTTTCGACGTGTAGTGGGTGCAGCAACACATTGTACCAGTGCATGCTCCCCAACTTCACTTGACTTGACCATTGTAGGTCACACTTGTATACCTGCAAACATAAGGCCACTTTAAAGTTGCTAATCAACCTAACATTTATTTCTTTGGTATATGGAAAGAAAAACTGAAGTACCTTAAGAAACACCCATGTAGACCCAGGGACAGCTTACAAACTTGAATCTCTGGGTGACTGCTCCAGAATTCAAATGCAGGTCTCTTGAGTTTTGAGACATCAGTGCCCCATCAATGCACTGTCGTGTCCCTTTTGGGTCCAGCCAGAAGAATCAAATTCAGTACTACTTCTTGAATAAAAATACATTTGCCTTATAACCATATAAAATGAAAGAAACCAAAACAACTAAATTATCTTTACTCTATTTCCCTATTGTGTTTCATCACTTTGTCATAAATGGTGGTGCTAATTCTGTGTCTGGTAGGCAAGCAAGAGTTCAACATTATTTTACAAAAGCCTGCAAGGGAAAAAAATGTCAAGAATTACAAAGCACAATAGAAGCAAGTAAAAGAGGAAATATTTTTAAAAATTCTGTTTTATAAGATTTTAAATATATGCCTTCTGTATGGAAAAATCTTCAAATAAATGAACTTGTATTCTTATTTTTTATTGATGTTGTAATGCAAGAATGAGTGTCATTGCAATCAGTAAGCTAATTTACAAAGATGATACATTAGCAACAGTAGACATGTCACCTTATATCTATTCCTTCTGCTTCTATCCTGTTACAGTACTGTACATGCTAAACAGAGTTAAGTTACCTACAAAGGAATCACTTCATTGAAGAAGCTCTGGCTATAATACTGACAACAAAACCTAAATCAATTAACATTTTTAGTGTTTGATCTCAAAAACATTTCTATCTCTAGGTTCAAACTTTTGGTTTGTGGAGGCATCACTAAATTTCAGTGCACTAGCTGTCTAGGATAGACTTAGAAATAGAAGTACACAAGCAACTATGTTGCACCTACTTTTTTACCCATACATTAAGCATGAAGAATGCTGACAAATCTGAAGAAGCAAAAAATTATTGTAGTCTTTCAGCTACAATAAGCACTTTGAACTACATTTCTTTTGTATGAAAATTTGCTATATAAAAAAATGTTGTTGTGGTTGTTGTTGTTGTAGCTGCTGAATATGGATCCATGTTCAATGAGGTATTGCTAAAAGACTCTCAAAAATTAAATCCTACTTCCCTGTACAATAAAGGATGTGTGCTTGTGGAGCTGGTCTTACTTAAACTGCAAAATCAAAATGCACATATCACTAGAGTTCTAGTGTTAACATTATTGAAAAACTGAACATTTTTAATGTTAATATACTGCTGCAACAGCACATGTACAGACAATATTTATGTATCTCTGTCCATGTCAATATTTTCTAGATATCTTTATTTCTGCATACAGTATTTTGTTTTTTTTTTATCTATTCAAGTTTATGTATGACCACCTGCATAGATATGGTGGAATGGAGAAAGGGCAGTTGATGGTCAGGCACAGGGCTGTAGGAGGAATAAAAAGAATGTTTAGATTACTTTTTTAAAGGAAAACATTACTACAGTAATGTTCAGTTTAAATGTATCTTGTAATATGTGCATTTAATGTTTTTATTTGCTTGCTCTTTACTGCCTTTAAAAATTTAAAAGGAAATAAAGGGAGGGAGTACCATTAATAGGTAAGAAAATAAACAATGCCGTATGACAATTGTAAACCAATGGTGTCATTATAACATATTGGTAAATCTAGAAGTTTTTTTTCAGTGTTCAAAATCACTTCTCTTCAACTGCTAAGAATTAATGATCGTCTCTTATTACCAGAAGAAAACACATACACATAACAGTGGTAGAATAAAAGGACTCATTGACAGAAGAAATAGCTCCATAGCTATTAGGTTGCAATGGAACACTATGTAAAACAATAGCCTGTATATCTTTGTGAAAGAAACAACTGGTACTTGTAAAAAACATTCAAGCTTGACCCTTTAGTTTCCTCAAGGGAAAACGGTACTGTTCTATTCCCCTAACAGATGTACACTTTAGCCTATAATTGTAACTGTAGTTTAAACCACTTAGATACACTGTTTATTTTGTTTCTGCAAGGTGCCTTATGATGGTGTATTCTATGAAAAGCGCTATATAAAATAAACACTGATTGATAGCTCAATTATCCATTCAATTTAAAATTCCAGTGAAGCAAAACATAATTTTCAAAATCAAACTTCCAATAAGTCTTAACACATAACCAATCAAAGAAGAATTAGCCACACTTGACCTCTGGCATTGTATGCTTTAATTTTTCTATGCAATTAACATAGGAAACATCCCTAAAACCCCATACATTTTCATTTACATTGGCCAATCCCTTAAATAGTTATATATGAAGAACAACTGAGGTACATAGACAGTCACTGCTTGAAATCCTGTCAGTTCAGTGCAGGGTCCAAAGCATATTCTATATGGCTACATTAGTAGAAAGGGGTCACATTGGAATTTAAAGTGTACATTATGATCAGTGAACTGCTACTATTCTGTTGTGTTTTTAAAATATTTGTATCTAATTTCCTAAGACATTAGAGAAGATTATTTTTATAGATTACTTGAATGGTGCTAGTTACCAAAGTATAAAATGATTACATATTAAAATATTTATGAATGTTTCATCATCATTAATTTATTGACTGGTAACTTTTTTGTACTCCTTTACAGATACACACTGTAATGTCATTAATGATTATTCTCACACATTAAGTTAAATACCATATGAATATGTTCATGTTTTCCATGTCTTGATGAGCAATGTGCAGATCTACCTGTCCACTTTAGCTCACTTATAACTCCAAATAATCCAGAAATGAAAGCCTACAGTGACTTTATTAGCAAGATTGTCAGCAGTGAAAAAAATCAGTGAGTGTATAACCCTTTTCCATTTCTCTCATGGAAAGGCTGGCAACAAACTTGGGGCCCTCAAGTTAGAAACAAAAACTCAGCTTTGCTAAAGGAACGCTTATTATTTTCAGTCGAACAAGTAAAACTGTTGACTTAAACTATAAAAAAGAGAATATCATAATTGAATATATACCATAGGCACTCTCTCTCAGCCTCGGTACCCGTTTCCCTAAACGATCCCAAAAAAGTCTTCAATTCCCTAGTAAGGAATAACTAAGGTTTCTGCCCCTCTCCATTTCTCTTCAATACATGGAAAACTCGGAAATTTCCTCCAGAGAAAATTCATCTATACCATAATTGTGAAAAATTAACTTTAACTCAAAATACAACATAATGTTTAAAAACAAATACATTATTCCATATTCGAAAATTGTTAGGATGCAATCGGAATTATCAGCTTAGTCTTTTTAAAATTAAACAGCATATGGTAAAAAAAGAACTAATCCATAGCTGCAGTATTAACAGCAATGCCAGGTGCAAAAATCAGCCAAAACGGGAAGGTTTTTCAGTTTCCCCAAGAAACTGATGACAAAGCTGCTCTAAGACTATTACCCGATCAAACACAAACAAATCACAGGCTTAGTGCTTTTCATGACTGGGGACATACTGTACTCCATATATTTCAGTTTTATTAGAGATGCTATTTGCACCACTGTGGATTTACTGCCTCACAGCTCCAGGGGACTGCATTCAAATCCTAGCCCTGGCACTGCATATGTGTAATATGCATATTCTCCATATATCTGTACTGATCTTCTACCAGGTATATTGCTTTTTTCTTCCAGATCCTTAAAACATGGTTTGGGTAACTGTCAACTCGAAACTGGTCCAGGGTCCATTGTTTCAGAAACATGTATAGTTCTTGCAGTGATAACACTTATGGCTTATGCAACAAACTGTCAAATGTAGAGACGCAAAGATGAATGCCCACAGCTAATTAGGTTTTGGTATGGCATTTAGTTTTACTGTAAAAACACCTTCCGAATTATAAACATTAAAATCCTAGTGCAACTGTGTATTGTATATGATCTTTTTTCTGCTTTACTAGATATGTAAACAATGGGTTCAGTTATTTGTTTCCATACTGTTCAGTTATTCATCTTTATCTGTGTTCTATCTTTTCTTGAACCAGTACTTTTCAGGGTCACTGAGACCAGAGTCTGGCCAAAAAGCATAAGCCACAGTTCAGGTCACTGCATAGCACAGTCACACTAACACACAATTTAGAATTGCCATTTTACCAAACATTACTATTTTGGGGATGTAGGAGGAAAAATGAGTACCCAAAAAGCTAATGCAGATACTGCATATTCACAAAGACAGTAACCCTCTTAATTCAGGGTTGTGATAGGCTGTAGTCTATTTTGACAGCAGGAAAAAGAAGGCAAGAACTAGCCCTGAATGGGACACTACTACATGTTAGAGCATATACAAACATAGAAAAACAATTATTATATTCAGTGTGATATAGGGAATTTAATCAACCCAACAGTATGTATGTGGATTGTGGGAGGAAATTAGGATGCCTAGAGGGAAAGCACATGCAAAAATAAAGAACATGCTAATGACATGCTTTGTGTTTGTAACAAAAAGTTTGGCTTACAGGTTGGCTTTCAAAAGGGAGAGAGAGAGAGAGAGAGATACAGACAGACGAGGGGAGACAGACAAACAGAGAAACCTTATATGATTCATGAATTACATTGTGTCACAAAGTAATGTACCGGCAGGTTATATTGTCAGGCTTCAGGCCTGGAGCAGTGCATCCCCTGCAAAGGCCTTGACAAGGCCAACACCATGGAGCAGGAGTTCACAATTTTTTCTTGGGGGCTAGAACTTGGGACTTAGAAAACACTACACACTTAAGATGCATTGTGGACCTTCAGAAAAGAAGCAATATAATCTCCAAGGTGGTACCATTGATGTATGGATATAGATACACCAGGGTTTGGCAATAGATGTGAAAAGAAAGGAAAAGATGGTCAACTGCCTCCTCAACCAAATAGGGACAAAAAACAAATTTAAGACAGCTTAGTAGTCATTATTATTGAGTTATATCAACTTCCTCCAAGAAACCCCCTGCGTATATTTCTCTAACCAAAATGTGTTCAGGGAAAAAAAATATTCTTAGTCAATGTTTGGTCTGAGGGCCAAGATTAACACTTGTGCACTTACAGTGATTTAGGGTATAATTTGCCCTACACTGTTGCATTCAGTTGGGTTTTTTGTCAGTTTCAGTATTATTACTGATTTGACTGCTTCTCATGGGTACGATTTACTGAAAAACTTCAGATGTTGTTTAGTTATTGATCATTCAAGCAGTTAAATACACACACTGTTAATATTTTTTCACAATGAAGTCCTGATTGAAAAATTCAGAAGAGGGCATCGATATTTGGTTTGCCTGATGACTGGATTTGTGAATAGCAAAGGATCATCTATGAGCACCTAAGCTTTAAATCTGCTGAACAAAATAAGAAGCTAACTACTGAAGCGTTGTAGGTGTTTACTGACACACCCTTCAAGAATATAATACATTCTTGGGTGCACATAATCCAATTCAGAGAAACAGTAACACACAGCTGACAGTAAGACAAAAGTTTCAGAGGGCCAGATTATGGAGTAACAATAAAGACAAATGCTAAAGAAGGGGTATAATAGAATTACAATACAAATACAACCCAGCCTCAACATACAAGTTTATGACAAAGCCACGTAGTTGATAAGTTAAGATCTACTTATGATTAATGCTGCAACTGTTGTACTTTTTGAAGCTTTCTAATAGTCAAAGGAATCATTAAACACAATAAAATTAAACAGTACAATTAAGAACCAGTTTTACAGTGGTCAAATGGGGCAGGAATCTTAAGATTATATACAGAGCATGTGATCTGCTTCCCTTGACTACTTGTAAATTACCTGTTGTGCAAATAAAAACAAAGCCTTTGTGAATAACTGTGATGAATTTTGGGAAAGCGTGATTTTTTTTAAAAGAAAGATGATCTTCATTCCAACTGGATTCAAATCCTAGCTGGACTGTACTTTATCCCAAAACATGGTAACAGACTTCCCTGAATGACATATTACAGCACCATCCAGGAAGCAGCCACGTAATGTTAACCTAAGGACCGTGTTTTATTTCATCTGTTATTCTCTAGTACCTGCCACATAAAATCCAAACTGATATAACACAGACAGATATCTGATTACTAAATTCTGGCTTATTAAATCTGCCTTTAATTGAGGCAGCACTGAATGGTTTTATGTTCAATCATAAATCAAGAAATATTGGTAAAGAAAGTGGCCTTGAAATGATGTGAAAAACTGTATCTTGCTTCTAAAAATTTAGGAGATTTCATATGCTTTGAGATGATCATATTTTAAAACAGAATCTAGCTCAATTATAGTTTTAACATATAGACCACCTAGACTGCATTAATTTCTCATGACCAAACTTGACAGGCTTTTATCTTAATCTAGTTATAAATTATGATAGAGAAGTGTTGACAGATGATTTTTGACTTGAAGACCTTCACCTCTCCATCTTTCTTTGGTTAAGAGTATTGTACTGTATTTATTTAAAAAAAAAACTTTCATGAGTTTTTGATTATCCTTTTAGCATAGCACCTGATAATTCATGAGGTACTATGTTTTGATTGGTAAATAGTTCACAGCTTGAACATAAGTGCTATGAAGCTGTAACTATGCGTGTCAGATACCATATTAGAAAGAGTGATCACATTATCCATTGTTGTCTGGTTTGGTTTAGGAACAGTCCACACCAAAAGTAAATTATAGTGTGCCGTGAGGTCTGCTGAGAAAATAATTGACTATGCTCTTCCATCTGTTGCAGAACTTAAAGCAACTAGTGTCACAAACCATGTCAAAATGATTGTCACAGACTCATCTACCCAAGGACATCACTTGCTCCAAATCTTTCCTCTGGTAAATGCTTTAGGTTAAACAATAGAAACGTAAACAGTTTCTTTCTAAGGACCAAAGCCCTCACAAACCAGTATTTTAGCCTTTCTTCCTCGCTTATCTGTGTGATCTTTCATGTACTGTATGAAGGTGTGTGTGCATATATATAGAGTACTAGCTGTCCCCCGTGGCTTTGCCCACGTAGTAGTGAAACAGGACAAACTTTAAAAATCAATTAAAAAAAATGTAATCATTTGTATTGAGAAGAATTTATATTGATAGTTTTTCATATCCGGTGTAAAAAGTTGGCTAGGTATCTCTGGCCAAGCAGAAGGTAGGTACGCTCCAACGCCAAACGTTGCCACTGCATCTGATCATGTTCAGCTCTGAGCATGTGGCCATGATATCTCTGCCAATGAGCAGGTACCCTCTCAAACACACGTAGCTGTGATCTCTCTCTCAAAAACGTCAAACATTACTCTTTAACAATCTCTAGATGATAATGTCTGCTGAACAAACAAGAATCCCTAGCTAAACGAAGGCAAGATACGCTCCAACATTTGGTGAGAAGTTGAAGGACTCGAATGGAGGTTGACATGTGAGTGAGGATGGCCCCGACCATCTCCCTACTCCTGAGGTTCTACCTACCCCTCCTCTCGGCCCACAGCCTGTCTCTCACATTCATGCTAATAAATCGGTGCCACAACCGAACTAAACTGATCAAAAAAATTAAAGGAACACTTTCAAAACACATCAGATCTCAATGGGAAAAAAATCCTGCTGGATATCTCTACTGATATGGACTGGGTAATGTGCTAGGAACAAAAAAATGCCACATCGTTTGATGGAAATGAAAATTATCAACCTACAGAGAGCTGAATTCAAAGACACCTCAGAAATTCAAGTGAAAAAATGATGCAGCCGGCTAGTCCATTTTGCCAAAATTTCATTGCAGCAACTCCAAATCGTACGCAGTAGTTTGTATGGCCCCCACATGCTTGTTTGCATGCTCCTAATGGGACGATGGATGGTGTCCTGGGGGATCTCCTCCCAGATCTGGACCAAGGCATCACCGAGCTCCCAGAAAGTCTGAGGTGCAACCTGGCAGCGTCAGATGGACCGAAACATAATATCCCAGAGGTGTTCTACTGGATTTAGGTCAGGTGAGCGTGGGGGCCAGTCAATGGTAACAATTCCTTCATCCTCCAGGAAATGCCTGCATACTCTTGCCACATGAGGCCAGGCATTGTCGGGCACCAGGAGGAATCCAGGACCCACTGCACCAGCATAGGGTCTGACAGTGGGTTCAAGGATTTCATCCTGATACCTAATGGCAGTCAAGGTGCCATTGTCTAGACTGTAGAGGTCTGTGTGTCCCTCCATGGATATGCCTCCCCAGACCATCACTGACCCACCACCAAACCGGTCACGCTGAATGATGTTACAGGCAGCATAAGGTTCTCCATGGCTTCTCCAGACCCTTTTCACGTCTGTCACATGTACTCAAGGTGAACCTGCTCTCATCTGTGAAAAGCACAGGGCACCAGTGTTGGACCTGCCAATTCTGGTATTCTATGGCAAATGCCAATCGAGCTCCACAGTGCCAGGGAGTTAGTATAGGGCCCACTAGAGGATGTCAGGTTCTCAGGCCACCCTCATGAAGTCTGTTTCTGATTGTTTGGTCAGAGACATTCACACCAGTGGCCTGCTGGAGGTCATTTTGTAGGCTCTGGCAGTGCTCATCGTGTTCCTCCTTGCCCAAAGGAGCAGGCACTAGTCCTGCTGATGGGTTAAGGACCTTCTATGGCCCTGTCCAGCTCTCCTAGAGTAACTACCTGTCTCCTGGCATCTGCTCCATGCCCTTGAGACTGTGCTGGGAGACACAGCAAACCTTCTGGCAAAGGGACGTACTGATGTGCCATCCTGGAGAAGTTGGACTACCTGTGCAACCTCTGTAGGGTCCAGGTATCACCTCATGCTGCCAGTAGTGACACTGTCCATAGCCAAATGCAAAACATGTGAAAACATAGTCAGAAAAGATGAGGAGGGAAAAATGTCAGTGGCCTACACCTGTTAAACCATTGCTGTTTTGGGAGTCATCTCATTGTTGCCCCTCTTTCTAGTGTACCTGTTGTTAATTCCATTAACACCAAAGCAGCTGAAACTGATTAACAACCCCCTCTGCTACTTAACTGATCAGATCAAGAGCCCAGAAGTTTCATTGACTTGATGCTATACTCTGATTGAAAAGTGTTCCCTTGATTTTTTTGAGCAGTGTATAATACTTGGCACGAAGAGAGAAGTAATAAAATCAACCGGAATGTTCAAGAATGGAATGTAAGCTGTTTAACTTTTGCATGTAACTTTGTGTTATGTTATAAGAAGCTCCAATTCGACCAAGTTGAAATCCTGAATATTAGATACTGGTGAATAAAAGTGATTCTGATTTTTATCCTACATCCTCTTCACAGTGACCAATTTTACAGTCACCAAGTACCACAACACACATCTTTCAGATGTTTTCAGAGTGAATAAACCTGAAAACCCACAAAGTGAGAATGCGCATACTCATTTAATAACAAAAAGGTTTAACATCAGATACATGAAACAGAAGCACAAAGCACTGCGCCACTGTGCCTAACAATGAAATGCAATGCCATCCAATGCACGACGGGGGGATTAGGTATTTTTTGTAGGTATTCATTTATTTTCTTACAAACCAGTCAGCTGTTTTTGCCTGCACACTGACTATCTCTGCCTAAGTCCTCATTGTGTTCCCATTTGCATTTTGTTGCTTTGATAGTAATTAAGTTCCTCGCCATGTGAGAGCTCAGTGGCCCCCTTGGGACTCCGGGCCCTGACAACAGTAAACAAGCGCCAAACGACACTGATTTCCTCCAATGCCTGTCAGAGTAACATGAATACCTATTTAGTCGTGATACTGTAAGACAATACAACTATATAATGACGCAACGTGAACTTTCCAAACAATAACATTGATTACTATAAAAATAAATAAATAAATAAATAAAGCGTTCAATAAGATACTAGGAGTTTGAAAGTTACATGTAAACACTAGCGATCCAAGAAGTCGCCTATATCGCCGTACCTTGTAATGTGGAAGGTTTCTAATTTTCCCATTGCCGACGTTGGCCGTACTTTCTTTCCCAGCGGCATGACTGAACTGTGATCCTCTCTGCTTCCGTACAGTAGATTTCTCTTTCGCTTCGCTTTCGAGCGGCTGTCCCTTTGCTACATGTCACCTGGCGTCCAGTCTGCACGGGTGACACTCCGCTTTGCGCTGTCAAGCCGCTGTTGCCGCGCAGTAAACGCCGAGCAGCGCGCGCCTCTCCTCGACGTCTCGTGTTACTGAAGAGCCTCACTTTGCACCCGAAGGTAAGACTGAATACTAGGGCTTTTAGATCCCATTCCTCACTACTTCTGCATCAAACCTTTACGTTTGAGGCTGAGTGAAAGTACTTGAGAAAAAAAAAATAGAGTTTTTGTGAAACCAAAAGTTTCACTGGACAGCGCGGCCTCAAACATAAATGATTGACTGTGAGAATTTCAGCCGCTTGCTGCACTGACCTGTGGCTACTCGATCTCTTTGGAGACGGAAGGTTTTCTTTTTTCATTAAAGGAGGCTCCACCCACCTTTTAAGTACACTACAAGTCTCCCACATAAATCGTCTTTTGTGCTTTAGACTTGTCGAATTTATACACAGACCAAATCAAATTGAGCACAACAGCGCTGAACTGCCTAGACAGCGGGTTTAGTCGGCCTTTTCGGTTTTTGCCAGCAACAGTCGGCATCAAAGAAGCAGAAGGCAGTGAATAGGCAAAAAAATAAATACATTTTATATATATATATATAACACTGAATTGGACAAAAAGGACATACTATAGATCAAGAATGGATGGATGCCATTAATATTATAAATGTAGCTAAGATAAAGCCAAGATGATTCAAAACCAGGGAGTTTCTGACTCCTTTCCTGGGGGTTCACAATGGCTTCAGGTTTTCATTCCAGCCATTTTATTAATTAGTAAACAGACCCATCATTCTGGGCACGCCTTCGGGACCGTGCCCATCTTATCAGAATCATAGGCCTGTCCATTAATGATTTTTAAAAATCATAATAAACCACTTTATCCTGAGCATGGTGTCACAGAGAAGCTGTGAACCCACCTAACATGCATGTCTTGTGGGAGGAAATGGGGAGAACATGCAAGCTCCACACAGAGAGAACCTAGGACGTGAACTATGGGCTCCTTACTGCAAGGCCACCATGCCACAAATAACTAAAAATAATATTCCAAATATCTACACAGTATATATAGACACAGTAGCGTTCAGAAGTTTGGAATCACCTAGAAATGCTCAGAAGTTTATCAAGATACCTTTAAATTGATTTAAAAATACAGCCAACTAGTGTTGCTAATGACTATTACTACTTGAAATGACAGATGGTTAATTTATTATTCATATATGACAGCAAAGCCCTATTTTCAGGAGCCATTCCTTCAGTGTCCTAATGATAAATTACCTTAACTTATTTTAAATTAGCCATGTTTAAATGCTAAAAGTTATTAGAGAAACCTTTGTAGTTTAATCAGTACCACTGAAACCTGTTATTATGTTTACTTGGGAAGCAAGTTACTTGCATTCCTAAAGTTCAGTTCTGGGTTCAAAAATGGCTAAAATCAAGCAGCTTTCTATAGAAAGTTGTCAGTCTATTGTTTTTTTGAAGGAAATTTCATGCAACAGATTTCCAACAAATTGACCATTTCATACAATGGTGCATTTTACTGGCCTAAGAGAAAAAGGCAAACTGGATCTATCCAGAATAGAAAAACAACTGCATAAGAGGACACATAAATCAGAGTTTGTAGTTTGAGAGAAAATGCATTACAGGCCCTCATTTGACTTCTTCCTTAAATACAAGCCAAATACCAGTGTCATCTGCAACAGACAAAAGACGACTTCTGGATTCTGGCTTTAGAGGCAGAGTTTCAAAGAAAAAGCCATCTCTGAAACTGGCAAATAAAAAGAAAAGATTAAAATGGGAAAAATAACACAGAGAGATGGCACAGTGGTGCAGTGGGTAGCGCTGCTGCCTCACAGTTAGGAGACCTGGGTTCGCTTCCCGGGTCCTCCCTGCATGGAGTTTGCATGTTCTAATACATGTTTCCTCCGCGTGCTCTGGTTTCCTCCCACAGTCTAAAGACATGCAGGTTAGGTGCATTGGTGTTTCTAAATTGTCCTGTGTGTGTGTGCCCTGTGGTGGGCTGGACTCAACCCAACACAGACAAGCATTGGACACAAGTTCAAGGCACACATGATTTATTTTTTTCTTTTTCCTCATGGGAAATGCCTTCCTTGTTTCCCACATGTCCCAGCACAGTCTTACAGCACAAGCAAAAACAACTCTCTTCCTCTCTTTGTCTTCTCATCCACTCCTCCTTTCGAAACTGGCTCCTCGAGTAGTGGCTGCTGGCTCCTTTTATACTGCACCCGGAAGTGCTCCAGGTGCTTGATGACCTAGTTTCCAGCAGCACTTCTGGGTGTGGTGGAAAAACTGCCCAAATGGGCTCAGCAGATCCTGCTGCAGCACCTGCTGGTGGTGCCCATGAATCCAAACAGGGCTGCACCAAACTCCAACTCCCATGAAGCCCTGTGGGAGTCCAAGGCACCGCTGCAACCCAGGGGGGCTGCCAACTAACACCCTGTACCATGCTTGCCCCCTTGCTCCCCCAGTCCTTCCAGCTTGGAGGCAACCGGGCCAGGCAAGGGCCCCCAGCCACACGCTATATATATATATATATATATATATATATATATATATATATATATATATATAAACACACATGTTGCTATATAGTAATGTTTTATAATTCCTTCTTTCCCTGACCTGCCAATTTGTATTCTTGGTTTTTTCCTGTGCCACTCTTCTTCCTTCATCTATATTGTCAATTCAGTTTTTCTCCACTCATTTCATTCTAAATGACTTGAAAGTTGAGCATATTGTATAAAGTATCTAGCTGCCACCAGCTCTCCCATACTCCTGTACTGCTTACTTGCTGACATCTTTTCAAGGCAGTCTATTCACCACTGCTTTATCATACAATGCAGAGAGAACATGATTCAGTGATTTGTTCCTTTCTTTGTTCCTCAGCATTAAATTATGCACTTCAGCATGCGACAAATCCTAATACTAAAAAATGTTCTTAGAATTGTCACTTCTGCAGTTTTATGACAGGTATGCTTATGTTATGTCATTTAAAAAATGACTCCTGATATTTATTAAACCCAGCTTATTATCATGTAATTTATTTTCCTGTTTATGTTATCAACCAATGAGTAACTAATTTCTTTTTTTCATTTGAATGTAGATAATATACAGACACATTGTATTAAAAAACAGGTTTAGAATATATTTTTGTTGTTAGTCATATTCAAACTATTACTGACATGGCTAAATTAGTATGTTTATGTACATTTTAAAATGTGTTATTACTTACAATGAACTTTAATATGCTTGCAATGCATATTATCACAACACAAAATAACTGTTAAGTATAAACCTACAGTTTAACACTTCTTAATAAATTCAGGTTAAACACATTAGACACATAAGGAATAGATAAGAAGCTGACAGATATTCATTGTTTTGTACCAGAAAATACAGTCTCTTTCTTATCAGTGCTTTCTAGAGATTCTGGACTTTTGAGTTTTACATTTTAGTTCATGGAAAGCAGGATTAATTTGTCTGCATATTTAGAAATGTGAACGTCATAATTTTTCTTAGAGAAGTATTATTCTGTTTTTCCATTTTCAGTAAATCAGATTCAAAACTATTAATAACTCTCAAATCATGATGTGGGTTGAAGATTGATCAGAATAACATTTTTTTAAAAAAAGGCAAACAATTCTCATCTAATTATATTTTTCACCTTTAAAAGAATTTACCAGTATTCACTGAAATTGAAAACAAAAAAATACAAAAAGAAACTTTATTCAGTTATTAACAATGAATAATTAATTTTTGAAAGGCACTAAAAATGTTAACAGGTGAGAAATGTGGTGCATGACAGAATACCATTGAATATGTGAAACAGAGAAGAGCTGGTTGTTCCTCCATGTAACTGTGGTCAAACATGAAAGTCAAGAGGTAGTTAATGCTCTGCTGGAGAAAAGCTTGTATTGAAAGGGACCAGAATATGAAATGTAACCATACTTTGAGTAAGTTCAAGACCAGAAATCAAACCTATCTTTCACCAAAGCCAACAATCAATAACCAAAGATGTAGTCAATAATTTAAAAGCACAAAGTCAGTATAAAGAAAAACAAATCAAGAAAATACACTTGCCACATGCTTTTTTTATATATTGGATAAACAGGAAATGTACAGTACCAACCTTAAACGAACACTACAGTGAAGTCAGGTGCTACTATTCTTGTATAATCCATAGCAACTCTATAGCAACCATACACAGAAAAGGTAGCATCCAGTTTAGGACATTATTATTATTATCACAATCAGACAAAATACTTTTAACATCAAAAAGCATTTCAGAAGTTGAAGTAAATACAAAAATTGAAGTGTTCACCTAAAAATCTAAATCAATCAAAAACCTGCCACAAATAGCAAAGGTAATGTCAGAAAGAAGTTTAAAGTAATAAGATCATAACAATTAAGGGGTAGATTTGAGATGTTGAGATGTGCAAGTGGAAGAGTCACTACACAATGACAGAGGAGGCTGATCCCTGTAACTGAAGTGCTTAGTGAAGAAGATTGGATTCTTCTTTTGTGCATCTTTGGTTATGGCATTATTTGTATTTAATGCTCCTAGTGAGTGAACTAGAAGCCTAATTTTCCATACAGACACAATATATAAAGCATGTGCTATACACCTAATGACTTAACCATCCTTATTGACTGATGGCCACTAAGGGTGATGTACAACCCAACCTGGCTTCCAAGCAGCATGTTTTTTAATAGTCTGTAATAAAAGAAAGTAAGCACAAACATTTTGTGGTCTACAAACTAACAGGTCTAAAAGTTTTTATTTATTAAACAGTTTTACCAAATTTAACATTACTGTTGCTTTAAATTAATAATTAATTTGTTAATTTCCTACGGCAGCATTTTTGCAATCTGAGGTAGAAACACTGATGATCACTATTTAATCAGAAATCAATGAAAAATGCTGCAGTTTTGCAGTAGTAATTAGAAAAACTCTAAAGCACTCTTGTTTACGGTTTAAAAACAGTTCCATCATACTATATCCAGTATACACTACAAATTATAAAGGGCCTGGCCAGACTGACAACCATGCTGGATCAGCAAGTTTGTTGGAAGAATCACTTAATGTATTTGTTGAGTTTTTGAATTTCAAAGTACATGTGTTCAGGAATCTCTCGAGGATATCTCTATCTGAAATGACAATATAAAGACACATAAAATTTACAATCAAATAGTGTCAACATATTAAGTTTACAATTTAATTTACAATCTTATGTAATAAGATTATATAATCTTATCATTAAAACGTTATACTACAGCAATTGTTTGACTTTGTGTCATAAAATAAAAATTTGGAAGCAACTAATACAGTTGAACAAACATAAAGATGGAAAATCAGTCATAATAAGAAAAAAACATACATACTGTATCTATACCACAATTCTAGTTTTATTTTGTCCAAATATATTGTAAACTATAAGCTAAAAATCTAACTATTCATCCACAGCCACTTAATTCATCATCTTTTCATCACTGATTTAATGGCCACCAGATTTACAGTTTAGCTGGTTGCCCCTAAATCTTTTTCCTCTACTGTCTGTGGTGCTGGACATCATTTGGGGTAACAGACAATCTTTTCATATCATCTGACACCTCCTCCAACCTCATCCCCTATTTCTCCATCATGATGTATCTCTTCACCCAATCATTTTGCTTCACATCCCCAAACCGTGTATGCATATATGCATCTCATTACTAGAACACTTATTAATTCCATAAAAAGTTTACCTCCTAACTCAGAATTCATCTTCCTCTAACTCTGGGAGTTCCTGCACACTCATCTGCTCATTCACATCATTTTATCAGCAATGCCTCCTTTCCACAGAGCATATTACTCTCCCTAACACAGCAAGTGCATAAAATTCATAGAGACAGTGGCTATGATTGAACTAGGATGAGATCTAATCAGAGGTCCAAGGAGCTATGAGGCTGCACCATTAACTGTTGTGCTACAAATGCTACACGCAACAGATGCTGTAAGGTTACAAAAGATGACAGTTTATTCGGTAGGAGAGGTAGTTGTTGAAATGTTTTAGGTATGACAATTTAATTTTCTGTTTGGTTGTCTTTTCCAAAAAAGTGAAAATTAAGTACATAGTAAATAAAATAATAATTTACCCTTTAATAAGATACATTAGTCTCCATGTCATATGCAGTATAACAATTGCCTGTGCATGAACAAGATTTTAATCATAAAATACAAGTATTATTTTGATAAGGTACCCACCTTTTTCAGGTACAGTACGTAGGTATACATCAATATCTGTTGGATGCATAGTTTTTAAAACTTTTGAAATGTCCAAATAATTGTTTCCAAACATTCTTTGATATGTGGTCATCTGTTTCTTGTTCTCCTGATTCTTGATATGGGCATATGTTACAGTCGGTACTAAAATATAAAAAAAAAATAACCTAAAATGAATTTACCACTAGGTGAGGCAATTCACTTTCATATATATGCATCTTCTTCCATTCAGAAGTTGGTCTTTTTCCTCTATGAAAACCTGGGTAGGATAATAAGCAGTCAATGAAACAAAGAGCTTCTGCTCCCAGTTTGTACAGGTATATGCACATGCTTTCCCAAATGTATATAGTATAAATGCCTGTGTGATAATGAGAACCAAATAATAGTATTCATTAAAAAATAAACTGTACTAATTGCATTTTAGCTTTTACCTAAATATTCTATGTTTTAATAATATAATCAAAAACTGATATTTTTTTATAAGATGGATAGTACACTACTGATTATATACTGTAACATGAAACCTGAATTTATGCTTCTTCACTTTATGCAACCTCAATATTACATGCATATTATCACACCTAGAACTACTTAAATGAGGTACATTTAAACGTACTGTCATGTGTATAATTAGTATTACCTGACTATCTGATGTATAATAATATAAACATGCAGTAAAACATCAGATGGGTATATATATAGTGGCCTGCAGGAGGCATGCCAGAGACTCAGGCCACAGGTACATTTACTCCAAAGACAGGTCCAGGACTCAAAAGAACTTATTTTATTAAACACAGTACCTTTAACAGGCTCTCTTCCACAAATAACACAATAAAAATCTTTTTTCTTTCCTCCAAACCACCCCAGTTGAATGTTGCTCTACTCCTATCCTGACTCCAACTCTTTTATCTTTTATACTGGACCCTGGAGAACTTCCGGTTCCAGAACATTACTTGAAGGGAGCACTTCTAGGTCAGTTGAAAGCCTCCCAAAGCAGTGAGACACCTAGTGTATCGCTTAAGTATACAGTCTTAAGCTGTCTGTCATAGTCCCTCCATTACATTGGCCTCCTGGCCAGGTAAAAATCATCTGTCAAACCCTACTGGGATGCTACTCTGGCATGTCAATCCAGCCTCCTAGCTGAGACAGGGAATGAGCTTCGTCCCTGCTGGGACACTGGTCCATCCATGCTGGCCTTCACAGTGCATATATCTATACAGTAGTATAAACTATACTATATGTATATTGTGGAAGATCAGCCTCGGCACAGACAGGCAGACGCCAATGGTTCAAAACCCACAACACATTTATTTACACTATGAACAAATAGTCAGTCCTGCACACAATCCAGTGCCCCTGCACCATACACCCTCAGGTCTGGGCTTCTCCAAAGTGCTGTCTTCGCCGCCTCCACTCCTCTCCTCCGAGCTTCGTCCTCTTCCACCCAACTCCATTTGATGACGTGAGGGAGGCGGCCCCTTTTACTCCCACCCGGATGTGCTCCAGGTGCCACATCCCCAAAGAAATGCAGATTAGGTTAACTGGCAACTGTAAATTGCCCCAACGTCAAAAAAATGTGATTTTGTGTAAGTGAGTCCTGTCCAGAGTTGTTTCCTGTCTTGTGAACAGTGCTGTTTGGCAGAATTCAGGAGGAAGACAAGTAGCTGTGCAGGACAGCTGAGGTCTTTAATTATACTAATTGCCTTTCTAAAAGGTTGCCTGCGCCTGGTGGTTGACATCTCTCCATGTTGTGAGTTCTGATTAGGGTAAGATGGAGAGACGTCAGTTTTGAAAGGAAGTCAACAGGGCTAAGAACTGTGAAGGACAGGTTCCTACCTGTGTTTTTCACCTCATTTTAATGGATTTATTTATTGGGATTTTTAACCTCAAACAGACAATTTTTATCAGATTATTTATTTATTGAAGATTTTGCACACACTTTGGACACTTTTGTTTTGGCTGCTTTAATAAAAGCACCAAGGCAGTTTTGCTACCTCTTGCTATGTTTGTGTGTTGTGCCCTCATCTGCTGGCTTATCCCTCAAATATGTTCATGTGGCTCACCAGAAGGACCTGGTAGCATGGGGATAAACTGCACCGCCATACTTACATGATGGAATGCTAGCTCATAGTGCAGGTACCTCATCTGTGGCAGATACAACTGCACCATTATATAGCCCTCCCTTTAAAGCACTGTCCCTAGCAACCTGTTACAACTCTTTGAAATAGCACACAACCAGGTGATCTTCATTTCCATTGTGGTCATGAGGCTGATAAAACCACATCAGCAGGGGTCTTGAGCACTTCGTTGTCAGGTAGTGCAGCAGGAATATGTTGTGCTGTGCTGTCATGCAGTGCAGTAGAGGTGTTAAACACTATACTTCTCTTGTCTGGAACTGCAGATGTAATAGTCTCTTGGCTGTTTTCCTTCACTGAATTGATGCTACAAACAGCATTTGAGGTCCACATCTTGACTTTGAGACTCATTATCCTGCTGCTGTGTAATGTCCCTACAATCTGCCAAGTCCTTTGAATGCACAGTTTACCACCTGCCCTGCTTCAGACAGCTCATCTAGAATCAGTGAAATCTTCATCTTCTAAACTTTTTCCAGCTCCATGAGCCCAAAGCTTTACCGCATTCAGACACCTTGGCCAATGGGCCTTGGCAGATGTGGTGGTGGAGCGTCAGAAGTAGCAGTCTCTGAAATTGTACTGTCCTTCTTTTACATCATCGTTCTAACTTGTATGTTTTCTGATTACATTTCCTGTACTGATGCTGCAAACAGCACTTCATATCCCAGATCTCAGCCTCATGACTCTCTGGCAGCTCATCAGAAGAGCCAAGCAGGTTCATAGTGGTCTCTGTAGCACTGGGTTACTAAACGTTTATTCTCACCCTGCTTCTACACCAATGTAGCGACGGCTCTAAGTGCAATTTTTACATTTTTGGTGGCCCACTGTCCTTACAAGGGCTGTTCATCCTTGCTGTATTAGCTGGAAGTTTGATTGCAACTTTGCAGGCTTCTTGTATTTCTAAACTCCCCTGCAACTGGTTCTGAAGCTCCTCACTTGCATGATGGTATGCCAGCTCATAATGTGGTAGACTGGCTGGTGCAACTTGTTGAGGCAATTACAGTATTACCAAAGACAAATCCCAAACTGTTTCACATCAATTCAAACCAAGAATCATGTCTATAAATTACACACATTACAGAAGAACAATAATTGTTTGATGTATATTGGACGGAATAATGTTAATGAAAAATATAAATGAGAAAGGAGGCACTAATACTACATTTAAGTTTGATTTAATAGAAAGCACTATAAAAAAATCATATGACCAGCCAATACTGTAAAGTACAATACACTATCACAAAGAGAAACAGCATTTACTTTATTTTTTTTTAAAGTCGATTTCATTGTGTATAAGATTAATTGATTCATGTAACTGGAGGAACACATTTTGCATATCTTAGAAGGAAATTTTACTGCCCTTCTTTGAGATCTTTGTTCTAACTTTTCTGTTTTCAGAATGCACTTTTGTAAACCTCAAGTCCTTTGCAAACACAACTAATCTTAGCCTATTAAACTAGAAGATAACGACATTATTGTAGTTAAATTCTCTAATGATAGTGTTTAATATTTCATCTTTAATTTCACAAACATATTGGATATGCATGATAAAATATACAGTAGAAATGTGCATAAAGAACTGTATTTGCTCTTCTTGATAAGGTCAAATTTTGATTGGTTGTAGACTGATTAATTACAAAATTACAAATTTTACATATAAAAGGAAAGATAACAAACATAATCTTAGTTTATTACCTGCTCCCCTTGTTGCCACTTGATGTTGCACATTGCTGCCATAACGAGTAGTTTTGACCATAAGCTCTGAATTTTGCTGAGGTTGCTGGAAGTGCCGTCTAAACTCAGTCTCAGGGCACTGCAAGATGCTCTTTTTCCAGTTTGGCGGTACAGGAATCGCATGTTTAATTTGAAAACCTAGGATGTAGGCATAACAAAATAATACACTAGAAATGTACAGTATTAATCTGCAATGATCAAACATGTAATTTTATTTAAATCACAAAATCTGAATATAGTCAGGCACTGGAGAACCAAAATCAACGGCAAATTATTACTTAAATAGATATAAAAATAGACATTAAGTATTACCAAAATAAACATAGGAAATGCACAAGTAATATTTTCTATTTACAGTGTACATATACGTTCAGATAGATAGATAGAATTTGAATCAATACAGTGTCCTTTCATTTAAAAGCTGAGTGCACTGTGCATGTTAGGATTTCTGAATTAAGCTGCAAAATGTTACTATAAATGTGGCAATAATATTGTTTTACTAGGCTGTACTAGTTGTGATAAATGGGCTTTATTGCACCCGACCCGGCACAGACTGACCCAGAGGCACGTGTCAACACACAAAGATTTTTTTATTTTTCTTCACCTGTGGGGCACGTCTTCCCTGTGAACCCCACAGGCAATACACAGTCCCAAAAGCACTTAACTCCACACCAACAAATCTCCACCTTGCACCACCACTCCTCCCAGGCAACCTTGTCCTCTTCCTCCCGATTCTGGCTGCCTTTCAAGAGAGGCAGGTCCTTTTTATAGTCCTTCCGGAAGTGCTCCAGGTGCTGGATCAGCTGATGCTAATTGCACCTCCGGGCAGGGTTGTAGAAGTGTCCAAGTTGGCTCTGGAATTTCTGCAGCCCCCCCTGGTGGCCACCCCAGATCCCCACAGGGTTGGGGAGCACTCCAACTCCCATGAAACCCTGCGGGAAACTAAGGCACCATCATGAGCCAGGGAGGCTGCCACCAAGCATCCCGGGGGAGGTACTGAGGAGCCCCTGGCTGCTCCCCCGGAACATAAGTAGATGGGGCGTCCTGGCTGGGCATGGGTCCCGGCCGCCCGCCACATAGTGTATCACTTTATTTACTTTATATTAAAGTTATTTTGCAAAGCACAATTTGTCTTATTATCCTAGTTCTCTGTAACTCTATTTTTGATTAGTTGTTCACACATGTGAGATTTCTTGGTGGAGAGGACTTTGTTTATGGATGCAATGACAACAGTCATATTTCACAATAACTCAACCTCTCTATCCACATTAGTAGAAATTAATAGTTTCATTAAGCAGCTTATTAAAATTTTAGGAAATATATTAGAAAAGATATTATATGAGATTAATTTAAAGTACTAATCAGTGTGGCCAGTGTGGTTGAGTGACTAGACTTTAAACCCTATTGGTTTAATTCCTGTCTTTGTCTTGCTGTGTGTGACCCTAAAGTGCCTATGCTCTAAATGCAAAAACTGTCTATAAAGACCTGTAATGTAACCTGACAGATACCCTAGCCTTGCATAAAGGTATCATCAAAATATTCAATTAAAGTTATATTGATTAAAAATATGAATGCATAGTAGCAATTTTATGATGGTGTCCTTATGCAGACTTTTCAGCTTCCTGACATAAACTACATAGAAAAGTGTTGTACAAAAACTAAATTACAGCTGAACTTTTTAATTTTACCACCAAAAATTACACTATAAATTTTTAAAAACCAGTATATTTATCTTGGAAATCAAATATTCCTTCCATATCCAAGAGGCATTTGTGTTGGGTTGATTGGTGTGTGAATACTGGTGTGTGTAAGTGTGCCTTGTGATGGACGGGTAATTCATCCTGTCACATATTCAGTGCTACCAAGATAGGTTCCAATACCAGCTTCCTCAGCTTTGTATTGGAAAATGTACTGCATGTACACACAGTGGATGGACAGAGCACTATGAGGCTAAGTTAACCAGCAACCCTATACATTCAGATACATAAAGTGCTGTAAAATTATAAAGAATACAATACAGTAAATATCAGATAACATTAAACACATATCATAGCATGTAGTTACAATATCCATCCATACATTGTAGCAAAGTTACTATGAAGCCAAAGACTATTTCAGCAGGCACCTGGGGCAGTCTCTGGACAGGGCACTAGCCCATCGATGGCTGAACACACAAACATACATCAGGGACAATTTAGCATCATCAATCCACCTAATCCGCATATCTTGGGACTGTAGGAAGAAAGACACACTGAAACTGGGAGAACGACTAAACTCCATGTAGGGAGAACCCAGGATTTGAACCCTAGTCTGTTAAAAAGCATCAGCGCTATCACTGCATTACCATAGTTGTAATATATCTTTTCTGTAAGCCTATAAAGCAAAAGAATACATACAGTATTCATTCAAACCCTGAGTTTTACATTTACTTATTTTGATGACACCTTTATCCAAGGTGATTAACAATATTTCAGATACAATTGGTAACATTTCTTGCTAATGATCACACAGTGGAATTTTAACCCACAACCTCAAGGTTTAAGGCCCAAAGCCTTAACAGTTATGCTACATGTTCATTTAACTACAGCACTGCAGAAGATATAATTGGAACCCGTCCTCCTAGCATCTACTCTTACACTGAATAATGCCAAAAAGCCCAAATGTATCAAAGATATATGTGTATGTGCATTTTTAAAATACAGCACACATAAGGTAGGATATCATATGATACAAACAAGACAAAATATTCTTCTTAACTGAGGTTTCTTAATAGGCTTGAACTGTCTGCTGGAGAGGATTACTCACTTGGCCACCTCCAAAGGAAAACACCAAAACACTTTTTTTCTAATCTCTCTCCATCTCTGAGTACACTGAAATTTGAATTACACCAATAGCATGGCTTTTAAACCCTCTTACAGCACATTTTTAAGGTCAAGAACAGCCTTTATTGCCTACAGGAATACAGAGAAGCATGAGTCCTGCTAAGTCCTAACATCAGGTGTCTTTATGGCAGCTTACAGTCGACTGCCTTCTCAAAAAGGCAACACAGTTCAACTCATCCCATTCAGGGGTGCACTAATATTTTATATGCTGAGAAGGAAAATACTGGTGTCATAGGAGCCCTCACTTGTTGTACCCTTAAATTGGCAACATGGTCACATTTCCCTGAGTAACTCTTATGCATCTTACTAGCCTTCTGTAACCTCTTCTTTCTTTCTTTCTTTCTTTCTTTCTTTCTTTCTTTCTTTCTTTCTTTCTTTCTGTACACACCCATGATAAGGAAATGGCCAGGCAAACCTGGCTGCATTGCCTATCCTTTACCTTTCTAGAACACTTCTTCAAAAATCCTTTCAGGACCCAACTCTCTCTTCTACTTTGAAGCTTCTGGAGGTTACACTTCTGGATCACAAAACTTCAGGATCTTCTGTGTTACTACTCTCCCACACTAGCATGTAAAGACACTGTTTTCCTCCCTAACATTGGATTTTCAAGATAAACACCTGTGATAGTTTTCACTGGAGCAAGGCAAGAAGAAAATGAAGAAATGATAGGTTCAGTATTAGAGATATACAGTACAAATGAAAGACCTGTGTGTGTATGGAGAAATGTGCTCTACTCATGCTCAACCACAGTCACTAGATTGCGCATGCATGCACTTTTTTCAGCACTTGCATGCACCTCACTTCTCAGTACGAAAGACTGATGTGCAGCAAATGCTGCTGCACAACAAGAGCACCATGCTAATGACGCAGAAGAAGAGACACAACATCAAAACAAAACAAACACCATGGCTCAAAAATGTTCAAGTGAAACACATCAGCAATGGAGGGCAAGGCTTGAATTTTTCACTAAAAACCTGGGCAATCCGTAAAAGTTAGCTGATACCTGTCCAAGTTCATGAATATAGTAAGGGAGTCTAAGGGTTGTTTTTTGTCCCAAAGAACACACGCAGCTAGTTTATTTATAAAGTGTATTGTGTTTAACTGGAAAGGTAAAAATAATAAAAAACAGGAACCCATAATATTGAACAAAATATAAAGGGAGTGTTCATTATTTAAAATTGAAAAATATAAATCATAATAGTTAGAAATCATAATACTTAATGGGAAAGATGAATAACGGCTGTTTGACTACACTGAAACTTTAACGAGCATTTTATAAAGGACTTTATGAAGTTCTCCCTTATTTGCAACAACAAAGGAAAGCATAAAGTCAGTAAAAGAAGATCTGTTAAAGTTGATAAAGAAGCAGTGACTTGTAGATTATTATTTTTTTGTGCAGAAGACCACTAACCATGTTATACATTAGATCAGAGGAGCACTAGTGGCTAAAACGGGTGGCAATATGGGGTGTCAACTAGCACTGGCACCTCACTGCATATTAAGTCTAGGTTTAAGTCCAGGGTAGAGTGATTGCTGTAAGGAACTTGCATGTTGTGCAAGAGTTAATGAGGGCTTCTTCCCACAGCCCACCTAATATACAGTTAGGTGCTTTTGCTTGTTTGAACATTACAATGTACTGGATTGCTCCTTATACCTTGTAGCTTATGCTAACAGGACTGGCTTTGGCTCCCTTTGAACCTAAAATGAACACAGGCAGAATAAAAATGCTAAGGTAGATTAATTTTCTTAAGGGGACAAAACTCAAACTCAGTTGTTTTCAGTAATTACATAATGGAGAAACTGGCCCGGTTTTAAATTTAGATATTGAAGAGTACTTTCAGGGGAAGCAACTTGATTTTAGGAGCTGCTGGTCCTGTCAGGTTAATGTGATTAAATACCCTAAGGTGGTAATGAATATGTTTTATGTATTTTTGAATTTTAACCAAAATGGATTGTGGGAATATAAAATTAACAACAGAACCATGTATATGACAGAAAGTGAGTAATTCTTAGGGGTTTGACCTTCCCATAGGAGGACATATGTATTGACATTGACATCAATTAATAATGAATTCACTGATTCAGAAAAATATTGGACAATATGGCTAACTAGTGAAAATATGTGAGAGATAATGTTTGATAGCAGTAAATGGAAATTAATTGATAGCAATGCATGATTGCCTTATAAAATAATGAGACAGCACATATTTCTACATTATACAAGAACACTTATAATAGGAGTACTACAGTAGAGGGAATATCATTAAGAAAGCTAACAGAATTGTGAGTTGTATCTCTAAAGACAAATAAGTATATAATGTAATGGAGTAGGTGATGTTAAACATGAGCAATGCATGGATAAATATTCTGTGTGTATATGAGTTGTTTTGAGACTATTAAAGAAGAGACACTATAGAGAGCACTAGAATAAAGAAAAGACATTATAAGAGCACTAGAGTAAACTAAAAGTGAGCCAGACCACAGATGCCTACGCTACAAGACATGGTTTGAAATAAACAAGTGAACAAACTAAAAGCCTGGAGTAACGAATGATAAGGTGAAACAACAGAAGCATTTCGTGTTTCTATAGCACATTTTCATACAAAGGACGTAGCTCAAATTGCTTGCTAGTGAAATCCTAACAGATGTATTCAGAAAGCCACGTTCGGAGTTCAAAACCCATCACGGTCACTGTCTGTGTGCAGTTTGCTAGTTTTTCTTGTTTTTGAGTGAATTAAGTTGGACTCCATGTTTGCATGGGTGTGTGTGTGAATACAACCTGAAATGGGTGGTTTCTGCTTTTCACTCAGTACTGCCAGGATAGGCACAAGCTCACCCTCAACCCTGAACAGGTTAAACAGAATGGGAAATAGATGGGTTTAAATATTGATGTGTGAAGCAAGGATCTGTATAAATTTAAAGATACTTACTTCACTTTCAAATGAAACTAAATACAACTGAAGGAGTTGTGTCCCTGTAATTCAAGTTAAATTAATGTATGATTATTATCATGCCATGTTCTATAGCATAATAAAAAGTTTTAATCTTAGGCTATTCAACAAGTAGTCTGTGTCTTCCCCCAACAAAGAATGCATTTGAACACCAAAACTAAGTTCTAGTAAGTACATCCAGAAAAGAGGAACATGGAACAAACTATTAATATGTGTAAGTCTGGTCAGCAAAGAATAATTACAAAGACAAAGAACAAATATGAATTACAGTAACATATATTAGAAGAAATTTTAAATAATTTGTCTTTCACCTTGAGGTATTCCCATATAATCCTCTTCATAAGTTGTTCGATACTGTGCCTTCAAAGCCCTTTTCAGTTCTTCTTCACTGTATGTTTTTCGCCATGGAGACTTGCTATTCACTGATATCTTCTGTTCTGAATGAGGTATCCTCCACACTATAAAAGACTTAACATAATCTACATACATTACTATTAGCCAATTAACACTGCAAACATACCAAAAAGACATTAATATTGTTATTGACTAGTTTAGAGGGTGGATTTGAATAACCTCTCATATTCATTTTCACATTTTCAAATCAGTTTCTTCTTTTAACTTTAAAATTTGTTAATTTGTACAGAGGAAAGGAGGCTACCCTGGCAGCACAGGGTGCAAGACAGGAAACAGCCCTAGACAGGGTACCAGTCCATTGCAGGTCACATTCATAAGTGTTATGTCACTTCGTAAGTGCTATGAAGACCGAAAGAAGTGTTTATTAAGGTCTTGTTACATAATAGTACATGAGTAATAGATACATTTTTTTACCATATCTAAACTAAAGTGATACCACAACTAGTGTTTTTTAGTCTTTTCATCTTTTTAGTTGTTGTTATTTAACATAAAAATAAGTAGCATCACTGTACAATAAAATTATCATTTAGTACCTGACTTGACTGAGGATTATTCCTTCGGTTTCCTGAAGAGGATCCACTTCGAATGGGTTCAGGTTTTGAAAATGGTTTCCAGCAGAACTCTTCACTATATGAATTATTGCCTATAGGGTCACTCCTTTCATAGGGGTATGCATATGCTCTGGACGTTTTTGGTCTGGGATTTAAAATAAAGATGTTAAACAATCAGTACAATTATTATTATATACCTAACAATTTGCTCACCAGGTAAAAGAAGTAAATGAGCCTTTTCCATAAGTCTGTTCAGCACTATAAAAACAGACTTTTTTAGTATAAGCTTTGAGCAGAGCTGTTGGTTGCAAGTCAGTGATTGCCATGACCAGTTAAAACAGTAATAGTACTTACATAACTTTGTAAAGGCATATTGCTAATAGTGATGATTTTAGCTGAAGTGATTTATTAACTTCTTTCATATCTTGGTTGCATGCGAAAATATTTGCATCAACAGTGTTGACAAAGCAGCACACCAAAGACCATTGAACGGTTGGTTACCTCTACTTGCAGCTGCAGCTTCCATTCTGGTGAGTTGCCAGATACTCATCTTTTAGTTTTTACTTACTGTATATGCATAATAATACAATGTTTAAAATCCAGCCATACAGTCATTTAATGAAAGAATTAAGAAAGCTGATCTATGGTCATCAGTTACCGAATAGCTTCTGTAAACGTGTCTGGTGTGTAATTAAACTCTCTGTTGTTTGTAGTTTCATATGGATCCCAATGCTTCTTAACACCTAAAAAAAAGATAAATTGTTTAAATGTTTACTTTAAATGCAACTGAACTTTTAATTCACTTTACGCTCAACCCCATTGTTTTGTACTCACATGCAGGACTAACAATAATGCAAAATTAAAACATAAAAAACTGTATATCATTTAGTTCTTCATTGCTATAATTAAAATTCAGTTTTTTGCAATTAAAATGCCATTTTGCATGCCCTGCTACCACATTGTAATGTTTTTCTTTCTTCCCTGAAAGATGACTGTAAAACTGCATCACAGAAAAACACACATCCCCATGTCTTTCTTAAATGTACTGATTCAATTGCATACAATTTGATGGACAAACTATTATGTTTCAAATTACACCTTATTCCACTTTCCATATTTTAGAATTTTTTTCTTGTAAAGTCATTTTTTAATTCTTCAAACAATTAGTGTTGTAATTTTGACACAGTTCAATTTCTTTACCAATTATATATATTGTAACAGAGTAAGATCTGCCCTTCTAAATGATACATAATGTATGTCGTAATAATGAATATGTATAGTATGTATATTTATTTGAAAACAGTAAAAGTAGTGAAACAATCCTGTTATTTGAACTATTTCAAAACAGCCAAACTAAACATATCACTTGCAGATATTTCATAATAATTTTCAGCTGGTTGTTCCTGACATATTCACTGACACTTACATAGTATTTGGAAGCTTATTCCAACACCTTTGTAAGTAAGAATAATATTTAAAGTGGATTTTATGGTAAAAACATTATTCAATTTTGTAACTTATTCTGCTGTAACATAGGAGTACAATAAAATGTAAAGTACAAATTCTGATGGAGAAATGGCTGACCTTTATTTTCAGGGGTAGAACATGAATATTGAGTAAAGGGTAATGAAGTTAGCAGAAAATGGACAAAAATTTGTTTAAAAGTTTAAAATATATTTAATAAAAGCTACTATATGTAAATTGCTGCATACTTTATCACATTCAAAACCAAATATCACACAAACTTCAGATAAGCAACATTTTAACATAACGTTCTTAAAACTGCTTAATTCAATCAAGGCCATTAAGATTTCGAGCCTATACCAATATAACTTAATGAAAACACAAGAAACAGTTGATAGCAGTCTAAACTCACTCACACAGTATACTGAAAGTTTATGAGGTTTATACCATGTTTATTATAACATGAATAGTGTACAGTAAAATTCTTACTTTCATATGCTAATCAACCTGCAACACACTGCCACTTTCTAACGTGATTATAACCTTCCCCCGAAATTCCTGTCTTCCTTCTCATACCTCTTCACTCAATTTGCAACTGCCAGTTTGCCTAACTTGCACATCTTTGGAGATGCGTTATAAGTGGGTGTAGCCACAGAAATACTGACACCAGGAGAACATATAAACTCCATAGGTTTATAGGGTCATCACTGTCATATATGCAGAATAACGTGAAACTCATACTTGCAATTACTGTTCAATATACAACATGTCACCATTCTCTGGTGTCATGGTTAAAGATTATAACTACCTTATCTCAAAAATTCTGATTTCTTTACCTGAAAAATCACAGAGAATAAACATTAAAATATTTTGATTTAGTTAATATGTTAAAAGCTTCTCTTGCTCAATAGGTGTGAAATACCTTAATTATCTTCTTCTTTTTCATTTTTCCTTCACAAATTAACTTACATATGCCACATAGACCATGTCTTAAGAGTGGGATTTAAACTCAGAATGCTAGGTCACTCTAACAGTTTATCATCAAGAATTAAAACTTGTTCAATTCCATTTTATTTTATTTTTAAATAAATTAATAAGGCATGCAGACTCCAACAATTCTTTAAAGGCCTTGTTACTGTTGGGTAGAGTCTGCACATTCTCTTAGCACCTGCATGGACTTTCCATGGTAACTCCAGTTTTTCTCCCATGTCCCACAGTACATTCCTCCACTGCAATGAAATGGTTGAATCTTACCTTGTGTTGAAGTTCCAATATGGGCTTTGTCTTCCAGCATCCAAACATCCAGTTAAGTTAGTATAGTAAAACTAGTATAATTAAGAGTGAATGAATGCAACCTAGCAACAATACTTCTGCTACACTCAAACAACATCAAGAGAATGGACATTTGTTCCACTTATTCATATACTTGACAGGTTGAAAAGTGATCTCAGATGAGCATAGCACGCGAGGCTTAATGTCAGCGGCAGTCTCAGACCCTCCATTTTCCTTTTGTGTGAGTGTCTCCGCATCCTGAACTTTTAACAGCAAACTGGCCTGACTTTGGGCACAGTTCTGTCACCTATGCTGCCACCATGTTTCTCTCTCGAGATTATTAAAAGGCACAGACTCACGCTTCCAGTTTATGTCTGTTTATTTCACAGTAGTTAAAGCCAGAACAAAGTCAGTTCACGTGAGCCGCTCAGAGTACATGCATCGAAGCTTCTCAGTTGTGCTTGTGCTATCTCGTGCAATCTATCTCGCGAATATGTCTTCTCATTAAACTTGTATCTCGCGAATATCGTATTCGTTGTAGGCATGACAAACGCCAGCAGTAGCTTGTCTATGAACTTAATTTAAACTTAAGGTTTACACCGTGCTTTGTTTCCGCAGTAGCTGCACTTATGAATATTATAAGCACAATTATAAGCACAGTCCTTCACCCGCGAATATTTCGCGGCAGCGTGTCTATTGGATAGCTGCTGATGAACAGCCTTATATGGGCAGGCACAACTCCACCTCACACAGCGACCGAGGTGCAGGCTATAGCCGTATATATGGACGAAAGTAGGTTCCAGTTATGACCGTTATGCGTAGAATTTTGAAATAAAACCAGCCCAACTTTTGTATGTAAGCTGTTAGCATTGAGCCTGCCAAATTTCAGCCTTCCACTTACACGGGAAGTTGGAGAATTAGTGATGAGTGAGTGAGTGAGTGAGTCAGTCAGTCAGTCAGTCAGTCAGTTAGTGAGGGCTTTGCCTTTTATTAGTATAGATATACATAACATGTAATTTTGAGCGTGCGTATATATCTTACTTAGTACTGTCTTATTGTCACTGTTCTGAAAAGACATGGAAACTGAAATTTCATTGTACTTCAGACACTTTATACAATGTACTTGAACATTGACATTTGACTTTAAAGATGTAGAAGTGAAACATTTACAATACACTGTAAGTTGGACATTTTATATTTAACAACAGATTTGCCATATAAGATAGAGATATGGGTCATTTGTCTTATAAGTCACATATTAGGCTTAAAAGATTAATATTTGATATTTAAGTTAGATATCTGGAATTGCTATTTGTCATTTGTACATAATCTTTTCCATAGATGTGGTATTTGTCACATAAATATGGTTATTTTGCCATTTTGCATGGAAACAAAACTCATATTTGAAAAATGACACAGTTTTTACATTAGGTACGTACAGGGTGTAATAAAAAGATATTACAAAATTAGTAAAATTTTTACAAACATTACACCATAGTAAATGACTATACAAATAAAGTAAAGTAAAGACTACATATTAGCACAAGTGGTTAGCTTTGTTGCCTCACAGTGCTTGGTTTATAACAGGTGTTGATTTTGAACCCAGATCACACGTCCCCTCGTTTGTGGGAGTTATGTTCAAACATTGCGAACACGTATGTGTTAGTTACATATTGGTGTCCATGTGTATGCCCCATGACAGACTGACCCACATCCACGGTTTACTCCTGCCCTGCTCCTGATGCTGCTGGGAAAGCGGGTTCAAAAATACATGGATGAATGAATGGATAGGTTAAAAAAACTAAACTGTGTTTTCACAAAACCCATTCTACAATATAAAACAAAAACTTTATCACCATCTACAGTATAGTCATGTAATATTTGCTAAGTAACTAATATCTGAAGGGCAATAAACCAATAAAAAAAAAAAAAACTACTTAAAAACATTTATAGGCAAAACGCCTAGTGGGGGTTGGCTGGTCTTTTGGCCTAGAACCCATATAGATTTTGTTTTTTCTCTTTTCTGTCCATCCTGGCCAACTGACCTTATTTAAGTGTCATTTAGAGACTTAAAAAACAATTCTACTTTTAAGGACTCTATTTCTCTTAATTACATATATGAGTGTGTTACATGTTTTGTGTATACTATGCATTATTATTCTTATCCAATTAAATTTGTTTTTCTTTGCATGTAACCGCCTCTTCGACATCTTGTAAAGCACATTGACCTACACAGTTTGTATGTAAATATGCTATAGAAATAAATGCTGTGTGTTAATTCATAGCTGCACTGTATCACTTTCATCTTTGAAAACGGTTTGCAAAGGATGGACAATTGTACATTTTGTGCACTTTTTACATTTACAACCTTGAATATAAAATATTTGATCTCCTATGGCTAAATGTTGCATAACCCAATTTACAAAGAGCATCGCTTGTTGGGATTTAAGGCAGTGACAACTGATAAGGTTGCTCTGGCTAATCTGTCATATGCGCTGTTCCACCTACCGAGTGCAGCCATGGCTGTTTTTGGCCTCTTTGCAGCGTCCCCGCTCTTCAGCCTCTCCTTCTTATTTAAGTGTCCTGTTAGTATGAGCGATGCGGCGAGTTTGTCGCATTTTTCTCTCTCCACCTCAGATGTAGATCGCAACTTTAGAAACTGCAGCTGTTCGCGAAACTCCGGCTTCAGGATATCCTCGTTCAGCTGTCACGAATGAAGAACAGTCAGAAAAGAATAAATAAATAACACATCACCGGCTGTTTTTGGTGTTGATATTTCGGTCAAGGGGCAGTGACCCTACCTGAGTTGTGACAATGCCCTGCGTGAAATCCATGATAGAGTGAACGACAGGCGCCTTCTGTGAACAGTGAAAAGCAAAAGTGAAGGCGAGACCGCAGCGAGGAAAGATGGGCGCGCGCGCGCGCGGTACTGTTGCTAAGCACCGGGACAACACAGCATGCGCCCCGCAGTGTATCACACGAAAAGAAAACTCCTGACCGCACGCAATGTGTCCTATCTCGTCTTTATTCAAGAATAAAAAATAACGCAATACTGACTTTATCGACGTAAACACGTTCCACTCGTTATGATACTGGTGAAGTATTTAATGTCCCAAGTTTAAACACAGAAGACAATGGTGCTGTTCACTGCTAGATGTAGTCAAAAACTTCAAAATGTTTATTGAGATTTACACATAGGAAAGTGCAATGAAATTCTTTTGTCCTACGTGTGAACACATAGATTACAAAGTCATAAAACATTAAAATTACAGTACTACTGCAGTGTAAAGGTGAACATTTTTTTTTTAAAAAAAGCTAATAAAAATAATTATTTGCATGTGTTAATCTTTTATAGCAGTTTTTTTTCTGTCTTAACTCTGTATATACTTACGTCTGAACATTAACAGACATAATTTAGGAAACATTACAACTGAAACATTGCAGGGCAGCAAAGTGCTGTTTCTTTAAACAGCTAGAAACAAAGTATGGTAAGTGATCAAGAACAAAATAAAACATATGAACAGTATAAGACACCACAACAACATAGCTTCAAATCATCCAGGACAGACATTCTCACATAGTTATCCCCAAATTTAGATAAAGAATTAGAATTTGAAAAAAAAAGCCTGGAAACTATTTAAATTAAACATTTTCTTCATCTTTCCCTGCAAAAGTTTGTTCAGTGCAGTTGGAATTCAGGAATTCGCACCTTAACTTTAACTTCTGCAGTACATAAATGTCCATCTTTTTCAAGACCACCACAGACCCCTGGGTGATTTAGCTGTTTAACAGAGAGCTAAACATACTTTTACAAATGGAGCACACAGAGTAATTCAACAGGATATTTCTCACTGTTGATTTTGGTGCGTGACTTGTTTGCTTCATCCCCCCATTCCCCCTCGATCGCTGCAGCTTGCACATACTCAGTCGATTCATTGAGCAGGGTGGGGATGCACTGCGATTATTTCGGTGTGCAGATATTCAGACATTTCATTGCGCCATCATTTCAGCCCAAGGATAATTGAGTTGCGTGGGGGGGGTGTTTCCCCTTTGATCATATCTGCCAGCGGATAATCTATTGTTTCATCAAGCAGGGCGGTGTTTGGAGAAAAAAGCCCCTTGCCATCACGGGTCCCTGGCAAAGCACCTGGATGGGAGATCCAGTCCTGGTCCATCTGAACCAGGGAATGTCTTCATTTCCTTGCCAACTATTTATATGCCACTTGTCCAATGCTTAAATCATCATTGGTACTTTGCTATTTCTGTCATAAGTTGGGCAGATGGTACAATATCGTATATGAAGCCTGCTTAATCTTGAACCCGGTCACCAAGGGACTGGAGCCTATTCCATTAAGCAAAAGGCACAAGGTTTGAACAATCCTTGGAAAAGGGTGCCAGTCCATCACAGAGTGAAAACTACTAAGGCCAATTTAATATCACCAATCCACCTAACCTGCATGTCTTTGTAGTGTGGGAGGAAATGGTTTTACAGATGATAACAGAAAAAATTATTCCAGAAATGATCAGGAAGAATCTAGCTATGGTGCCAATGACATCTCCCAAGTATACTGCAATATGAATGCATTTCCTGAAGAAGTGCTGCATCATACAGACCCATGAAAAATAAGTTTGGGGTGACTGGGGCAGGATCTGCAACATCTGATGAAACATATCCCAAGAGTTTGGAGTTGAAAATACCCTTTACTTCAACCAGTATAGTATTCCATTCTGTCTTAGTCAGTACCTGATCCCTCAGAAGAATTTAGAGAGCTGCTTTCACTAACTTGGATGTCTGTGTCCCAAGTACCTCCCTTGAAGAGTTCAATTTGAATTCAACCTTATGACCTGCAAGTTGCTGCTTAAGTTAAAGTTACAGAGCTTCAAAAGCATCATGGAGTTTAATTGCTCCTCCTCTGAATTGTGTGCCTTTATTAGATAAAATTTCAAATGGCTTGCCACATCGGGCTACACATTGTCTTCAATGCTAAGTAGTTATATGCATGGGGTTTAAGTCAAAATGATGTATGACCCTTAAGCCCCGCCCCCTTTGGAACGGAAGCCCCGCCGGTCGCCCCTGAAGTCCAGCCCCGTCGCCCCTGATGACATCACGCCGGAAAGTCCGGCCCCTCCATGTGACCTAGCCCCGCCCCCGGCACCTGATTGGTTCAGGAAACTGTCAAGGGCATTTTGATGGATGTCTGTCCCCTGCTTGAACCCGCCCCGGCACCTGATTGGTTCAGGAAAATGTCAAGGGCCTTTTGATGGATGTCTGTCCCCTGTTTGAACTCATCCCACAGCCACCTGCTTAATTAAACAAACTGTCAAGAGCAGCCCCCCTTCACATGTCCAGGCCTGTTACAGACCTGTTAGTGGCCCACTTCTCTCGAAGACACACGCACAAGCGTTTCAAGGGGCACAGCTGTCTGCCTCTACGGTTTGGGTAAGAACTCCTGTATCTATCTATCTATCTATTATTTAAAATAATCTATGACTTTAAAGATCTAAACCTTAGTTTAGCACTTGTAAACCGTTTTCTATTTTACCTAAGTCAAGCTCCCAGACTTGGATAAGCTGACAAGCTGTCCCTTCACTCTCTCTCTACACAGTTGACGCATGAGAGCTGAGACAGCCTCTGAGTGCACCCCCGAGATGCCCCTGGGTCGAAACTCCAAGCGTACGTGCAAGTAAGCTAGAAAGACGAGTTGCCGGCTCTCTGTCTACACAGCCGAGTACCTGAGTCTGTAAAAAGCTGACAGTCTCTGAGCTCCTGCGAGCAGGCTATAGCTGTAAAAAAAAAACCTCCTGCTACATTCTGCGCAAGCATCCTTATCAGCAGCTGGGCATAGCAGCAGAGTAAAGTGCAGCCACAGGCCGGGAAACTGACAGCCCCTGTGTGTAAACTCCACCTCCTCCAATCCCCAGGCGTCGGGGGTGCGCTTCACAGTACCTAGGCAACAGGTTGCTTCTGATGTGAAAAATTGCCTTACCTTGCGGAATGCAGCTTGTAAAACAAAGGATGTTTTTCGGAGTAAAGAACATTGGTTGTGTCTGGTTCAAATGATTGGTAAACATTTGCTATCATAAAGCACTTCCAAAATACCACTCTATAAAGAGAGATGCTTTAAAATTGGTCTAAAACCTTTTTTCATCCCCTTTTAAATATATTTTGATATATAAGCCGTATGCTGAAGTTCCCTTTTAAATCATGTTTGAGATGTCTAAAATATCTAGCCTGGGTTGATTGGTGGCTGATACCAAAAAAGGTCACATATATACAGAGCTTTAGGGTTTATTTTCCGGGGGCTGTCTAAAATCAGACAAAAGATAGTTACTAAAAAAGAGCAAAACCCTAATTTCCTTAATTGTCCTCCTGGCTGAGTAATGAACCATGTCCTGTACATGTCGAGATGCCAGCCCATGCCTGCCGTCCCTTACACTTATATAACGTTTTTAGGTTACTCATTTTGTAAGTATAATATAATGAAGTTATTTTTAAAAGTAACACCACACCGCTCAAGAGAGACTGATTCCACGTGTGTTTTTGGATTTGCTGTGGTCAGTGATTTTGAAAATTTTTTTTGCTTAGCTCATTTCTATCACCTAGGTTCCTTTTGACAAAGGAAAACTCTGTAAATACACTTGGGCATTTAAACAGAGCTTTATAAGAAAGCACAGGGGGCTACAGTGGAGTGTGCTCGTTTAACTGAAGGCCTTTAAAACACCCTTTGGCAAGCCATGAATACGTCTGTCATTTTTTCAACTGTTTCCAAAGCACATAGCCACCAAAGCATCTATATGAACTTCTTAGAAAAATTATTTCTTTTATCTTTGTATAGGATTAAATGAAATATAACTATTCTTCATGCAGACTATTCATGGATCTTATAAGCGCCAAACGAGTATGTTTTTAAAAACGGATGGCAGAATCCTTCATATTTCCAAGTTGATTCTCAAGTGCGTGTGTGAGCGCGCTCGTGTGTAGTCGCGTGCGTATAATTTAAGATGCAGCAGTTTTTATATCTACGTGTATGACGATTAATGTACAAATTCATAGGACTGAAGCAAACAATTGTAGTTTTTCATACCGAAACGGGTAATCCAATCAAGTAGTTTTTGTCTCGGCGTCTGAAAATTCAAACGGGGCCTCTCCTCTGAGAATATTCAGGAGTGGCTTTAAAGCGCAGGCCAGTGGTGCATTATCTCTGACAAAATAAAAGTATTCTGAACTACCTGCACAAGGGACCCGATTGTGAAATGCCTACTGTTTCGAAACGGCCTCTCTCTGTACAGAGCCACCTGTTTTTTAAAGGCTGAAATAACGAAACATTTTTGCTTTATAAAATCTCATTTGAACAACCGGTTAGAGACAGACTCCAGGAGCTTACTGTAACGGTGCTTTCATTCATTTCACTAAATGTGATTATTTTAATACAGAATAGTAGCCCAAATTCCGGGTGATTTTAGATGTGTGAGTAATATAATTAAGTTTTTTTTAAAAGTAACCCCATACCGGACAAGAGAGACAGATTCGGATTTGCTGCGGTCAATGATTTTTTAATTTTTTGCTTAGCTCATTTCTCTTACCTAGGAGCCTTTTGACAAAAACAGGCGGCTCCGTACAGAGAGAGGCCGTTTCGAAACAGTAGGCATTTCACAATCGGGTTCCTTGTGCAGGTAGTTCAGAATACTTTTATTTTGTCAGAGATAATGCACCACCGGCCTGCGCTTTAAAGCCACTCCTATAATATTCTCAGAGGAGAGGCCCCTGTTTGAATTTTCAGACGCCGAGACAAAAACTACTTGATTGAATTACCCGTTTCGGTATGAAAAACTACAATTGTTTGCTTCAGTCCTATGAATTTGTACATTAATCGTCATACACGTAGATATAAAAAATGCTGCATCTTATATTATACGCACGTGACTACACACGAGCGCGCTCACGCACGCACTTGAGAATCAACTTGGAAATATGAAGGATTCTGCCATCCGTTTTTAAAAACATACTCATTTGGCGCTTATAAGAATCATGAATAGTCTGCATGAAGAATAGTTATATTTCATTTAATCCTATACAAAGTTAAAAGAAATTATTTTTTCTAAGAAGTTCATATAGACGCTATATGTGTGGCTACGTGCTTTGGAAACAGTTGAAAAAATGACCGATGTATTCATGGCTTGCCAAAGGGTGTTTTAAAGGCCTTTAGTTAAACGAGCACACTCCACTGTAGCCCCCTGTGCTTTCTTATAAAGCTCCGTTTAAATGCCCAAGTGTATTTACAGAGTTTTCCTTTGTCAAAAGGCTCCTAGGTGATAGAAATGAGCTAAGCAAAAAAAATTTTCAAAATCACTGACCACAGCAAATCCAAAAACACACGTGGAATCAGTCTCTCTTGAGCGGTGTGGTGTTACTTTTAAAAATAACTTCATTATATTATACTTACAAAATGAGTAACCTAAAGACGTTATATAAGTGTAAGGGACGGCAGGCATGGGCTGGCATCTCGACATGTACAGGACATGTTTCATTTCTCAGCCAGGAGGACAATGTAATTAAGGAAATTAGGGTTTTGCTCTTTTTTAGTAACTGTCTTTTGTCTGATTTTAGACAGCCCCCGGAAAATAAACCCTAAAGTTAAGCTCTGTATATATGTGAACATTTTTGGTATCAGCCACCAGACAACCCAGGCTAGATATTTTAGACGTCTCAAACATGATTTAAAAGGGAACTGCGGCATACATCTGTGTGAATTTTACAAGGCTTATATATAAAAATATATTTAAAAGGGGATGAAAAAAGGTTTTAGACCAATTTTAAAGCCTCTCTTTTTATAGAGCGGTATTTTGGAAGTGTTTTATGATAGCAAATGTTTGCCAATCATTTGAACCGGAATATATTTAACACTAGAATTACCAGAGCCTACGAAAAAACTCGTAATTCCGTCCCACCTTAAATCGTTTCTTAAATCCCTTCACACCTCTCCACCAGCGCCCTTTGTCTTCTAAATGTGCTGATAAAGAGAAGCTAGGAGCAGCCGGCTATTCCATCCCCCCACCAATTTAGAACGTGCACAAACTTCTCCCAGCTCATTCCTTGATTGAGTATCTGCGAGTGAAGTGGAGTTTTAGAGTGGAAATAATAGATCGTTATTTGGAACACACGCATTTCATGTCTGTTGCGTTTCTACAGTAATCTTTGTAAACACATCGTTAAAACAGAAACGTTTTTTATATTCTAGTAGTAGATGACAAAATGTAGGCATAAACTATATAATGTATGAAGCCCGAAGTCAAAATATCAAACAAACATTTTCACAAAAGGTACAAACATAACACAACAATTGCGCTTTTATTCAAAAATATAACTGCTGAAACAAAAAGCCGCCTTAACATGCGACATTGACACTTGTTTATTATGAATGCCTCCGTGGTACAATAGAATCAGTTCCCGCCTGGGAATCAAAAGGTCACGAGTTCGATCCTGCAACCCTCCGCTTTGAGAAGTAAACTGCTCTTAGTCTTACTATTTTAGAATAAAAGCATACATTTGATTTCAGTCTGTAACAGCCGGTGCAATTTATGATCCTTGTAAAGGATAGCTTTGGTTTTTTTTTTTTAATTCACTTTTCATTCTCTCAGTCGCGTTCAGAATCAATCCATACAACCCCATCTGACACGGCTGTTTTCACATAAAGACGCGCTATAGCTCTGCAGTGTACCATGATGCATACTAACGCCCCCACCCCCAAAGGGTTCTGACACACAACGCTGGCTAAGCTGCCTTCTTCATATCTCACTGTCACTTGATTTTCTTTTTTAGTTTTATTGAGTGTTCCTGCCAGTCCCGCATGTTGCTGTATGCTGTTTCTTTTGTACTCCAGGGCATGCAGAGGAGAGAATGGTAAAGAGCAGTAATTTCGGCGCTGTATGCAATCATCAGACACTCCCCATCTGCCCGTTGTTTTGTTATACTTTTACACCAACATATGTTCCTGTGTTTGAGCATGCTCAAACGGGCATGCTCAAAAAATACACGTGTAATGCCACGAAAAGTGCATGCAGACACTTCATTTCGCAAACAAAACAAGTGCACTTTTATTCAAGACTACCTGTATAACCGAAGAAAAAAGACAGCAAGTTACAGTAGGCGATTGATACGACATCTTGCATGGTGCAATGCTAAGAAGTGCTGATTTTCATTCCGTGCTATATAAAATCATCACATTCAAATATTAACAGTTCCCACACACCCAAGGACCGTCCTTCCTACATTTACGACACGTGTACTTGTTGCAGTGCACACACCTCTCTGTGCTATGGTTCCCATCCATCCATTTTCTAACCCGCTGAATCCGAATACAGGGTCATTAAACTGAATGAGCCCCTGACACTGTACTTTCTTCCCTGGGGGAAGGTCCCAAATCAGAGAATTTCCAGTTCCTGCATAAATTCACACCTGATCTGACGCTGTTCGTTTTAAAATAATATTGCATTAGTGCGATGATATTTTCACATATATTGTCTCTTTCTTTCAGGTGTGTAATAGAAACCACAGCATAGAGAGAAGTGTGTACATTGCTTCTTACAGGAAAAGGCAATGGAAAAAGTGCACTTTTACACCAACATATGTTCCTGTGTTTGAGCGACACGGGCAGATGGGGAGTGTCTGATGATTGCATATAGCGCCGAAGTTACTGCTCTTTACCATTCTCTCCTCTGCATGTCCTGGAGTACAAAAGAAACAGCATACAGCAACATGCGGGGACTGGCAGGAACACTCAATAAAACTGAATAAAAAGAAAATCAAGTGACGGTGAGATACGAAGAAGGTAGCTTCGCCAGCGTTTGTGTGTCAGAACCCCTTGGGCGGGGGGGACGTTAGTATGCATCGTGGTACACTGCAGAGCTATAGCGCGTCTTTATGTGAAAACAGCCGTGTCATGTTCTAAATTGGTGGGGGGATGGAATAGCCGGCTGCTTCTAGCTTCTCTTTATCACCACATTTAGAGGACAAAGGACACTGGCGGAGAGGTGTGAAGGGATTTAAGAAGCAATTTAAGGTGGGATGGAATTCCGAGTTTTTTCGTAGGCTCTGGTAATTCTAGTGTTAAAAGAGGATGAAAAAAGGTTTTAGACCAATTTTAAAGCATCTCTTTTTATAGAGTGGTATTTTGGAAGTGCTTTATGATAGCAAATGTTTGCCAATCATTTGAACCGGACACAACCAATGTTCATTGTTCCGAAAAACATCCTTTGTTTTACAAGCTGCATTCCGCAAGGTAAGACAATTTTTCACATCGGACGCAACCTGTTGCCTAGGTGCTGTGAAGCGCATCCCCCGACGCCTGGGGGTTGGAGGAGGTGGAGTTTACGCACAGGGGCTGTCAGTTTCCCGGCCTGTGGCTGCACTTTACTCTGCTGCTATGCCCAGCTGCTGATAAGGATGCTTGCGCAGAACGCAGCAGGAGGTTTTTTTTTACAGCTATAGCCTGCTCGCAGGAGCTCAGAGACTGTCAGCTTTTTACAGACTCAGGTACTCGGCTGTGTAGACAGAGAGCCGGCAACTCGTCTTTCGAGCTTGCCTGCGTGTACACTTGGAGCTTCGACTCTGGGGCATCTTGGGGGTGCACTCAGAGCCTGTCTCAGCTCTCATGCGTCAACTGTGTAGAGAGAGAGTGAAGGGACAGCTTGTCAGCTTATCTAAGTCTGGGAGCTTGACTTAGATAAAATAAAAAACGGATTACAAGTGCTAAACTAAGGTTTAGATCTTTAAAGTCATAGATTATTTTAAATAATAGATACAGGAGTTCTTACCCAAGCCGTAGAGGCAGGCAGCTCTGCCCCTTGAAACGCTTGTGCGTGTGTCTTTGAGAGAAGTGGGCCACCAACAGGTCTGTAACAGGCCTGGACATGTGATGGCGGGCTGCTCTTGACAGTTTGTTTAATTAAGCAGGTGGCTATGGGATGAGTTCAAGCAGGGGACAGACATCCATCAAAATGCCCTTGATAGTTTCCTGAACCAATCAGGTGCCGGGGGCGGGTTCAACGAGGGGACAGACATCCATCAAAAGGCCCTTGGCAGTTTCCTGAACCAATCAGGGGGCGGGGGCTAGGCCACATGGAGGGGCTGGACTTTCCGACGTGACGTCATCAGGGGCGACAGGGCGGGACTTACGGTATGACGTCATCAGGGGGACGATGGGGCGGGACTTCTGGTCCAAAGTCAAAAGGGGCGGGGCTTAAGGGTCATAAATCATTTTGACATAAAACCCATGCATATAACTACTTTAAGATATCAATGTCAGTGCAGTCTAAGAGTTGTAGATGGACACAATTCATCGCCATACATTTAATTATAATGCCTCATTATTTCTCTGTATGATGACCCACCATCATAAGGACCAAAATGATCCAGTCCTATAGACCTGAATGGTAACTTGTAGAGATGGAGATGTGCAGGTAGAAAGTCTGCTATCTTGGGGATCATGGTGTTGTCATGCCATATCTGAAACCTTTGGCACTTATACTGATGTGTCTTGATGGTCTTTCTCACACCTGAGATCCAATATTTCCTTCTAATTCGGTAAACACACATTCATTTGCATTGTGGTGGTTCTGTGGCTAAGGATCTGTGTCAGTATCTGGAAGGTTGCTGGTTCAAATCCCGTTACTGAGATTAACAAAGTATAACAAATCAAATTCAAAGCCCGGATGGAATAATGTTTCAAGTAGCTTCATGACTTAGTGCTAGTGATTGAGTATAACTGGATAAACAATATCTAAATACAGACCGCCTGCTCCACAATGTTTTCCTCCAACTTGTATTAAGTCGTTGGTAAGAGGAGCAAGATTTTTTAAACGACTCTGTGGTTTTAAAGATTTACCTGCTGCCAGGGCATGCCGTTCTTTTAGGAAGCTGTCAGTTTGTCCTCCAACTCTGCAGCTAAAATATGTGACAGTCACAGTCAAATTCACTTCTGCAATAGCAGAATAGGCTGGTGAGCAGTCTGTGACATCCAGATTGCCGACTGAACAGCTTTAGTTTAAAGAGACACGGGTCCGTGCTTGCTGCTGTGAGCACAAGCTCCTCTGAGAATAATAACGATTTTGTTCGTTTTAATAGAAGGTTTTAACGTACTGGTAATGGAAAGCGAAACAGATGGTGTGCGCCCCCGCTGCTTCCAGTCTGTGCCTGAGAAAGACCTTTAAAGTTTAAAGATGGCACAGACTTACCTGGATTGGCAGCGGTGTAGCAAAAGCAAGAACCTCAAACATGTTTGAGCATGCTGACCTCGCTTTAATATTGAGGTAAATTGACATAAACATGTTTTAACGTGTCTCTGATATCATCTTTTGGTATGTTTTAGAATAAACGCATAAAAATAATTTTGGTGGGGCATAGTTCAAACTCAAACTATTGTGTCGATATATTATACTGATATTCAAAAGCGTCAAAGTGTCAATGATGTGTATCTCAAAAACCTTACGTGCCAGCTTAATTCCGATTTCATATATGAAATCAGTGTAAAAAAACTGATCGGAAGTTCCCAGTAACAAACAAAAAATAGTTTATTTGTAGACCAGTGTAAACTTTGATAGCTGTGTCCCTATGACAGAATACTTTAGTGCTAAGTGGAGAAGTATGCTAAAAGGAAATCTGTGTGGAGAAATAAAATCATATGGTCACTCTTGCTGGTATCTCATTCTCTACTGACTATTAACATGCAGCTGTTTTTGCCACAGTAACACCTTATAATCCTGACCAGAATAAATACAACGTATTAAAAATGAATGGATGGCCACAGACAGTCTGTGTATTACTTAAATAGTACCTCTTGAAGGAAGAAAAACGGCCTGGAAACACAAATAACACATGAAAACCATATTTGAACAGTGTGACACACATGCAAGTAGGAGGCAGCTAAAGGGCCTGAGTAACTGTAATACTCACTCCAACCAGGGGGTGGCGGAGTGTGGTGTCTGTCTTTCTCAGTTACTTGACGACCGTTACTGGAAAATCCCGGCAGGTTCTGGCACCCTCGATGACATCACTTCTGGACCCAGAGATTACATCACTTCTGGGCCCAGCAGCATCACTTCAGGTTCTGGCCCCAGAGATGACGTCACTTCAAGGCCCCGACAACATCACTTCTGATTCCCGGTCCTAAAGATGATGTCACTTCCTGACCGGGCCTTTAAAGCCACCATCTTTATTGTCTTTGATCAGTTCTGTTTTGGACTCAGTCTTGTAAACATCTTTGTTCAATCATTTCAATTTTAGCAGCCAGTATTCAATATACGGGAGGCTGCCCCAAACCTTTATCATGTCTTTTGGCATTTCTTGTCACAACAGTTATGATATACAACAAATATGTCTGACTGTATATATAACAAAATAAAACAAACATGACTTCCAGTGGCATTTCTATTGTAGAAACTCTTGTGGGGTCATACCAGAACTTTCCTATACAGTATATGTGCACATTTCTCTAATATAAGCATGAACCTACCCAACTAATAATGTCTTACCCTCTTGTAATAATGATTAGTGAAACATTTGAGTTAAAAAAAACATCAGATTTTCAAAAAAAAATCAAACAATGGAATGCTAGTGTATCCATCAGATCACTGTGATACCCACTGACAGCATCATCATCTGATAAAATACAATCTTACAAATTTAGACTAAGTAAAATGAAAGCCTCACAAATAAACACTGCTCAGGAAAATCTGTTTGTTACAAGTTGCCTTAAATGAAATAGCAACACCTCCATTTTGGGGTTTAGAATCGAATGGTTATTAGAAGAGAAAAGGCAAACTGCAATAACATGGAAAGAGTACGGAGACTGCACACACCTCACAGACTCAATCTGCTCTCTGAACATTTGGCAGCAGAACCAACTGTGGCTATGTGTTTGTTACTCAGAACAAGGTCATTAAACAATCAAAAAAAAAGATTTTATGCATACTAGCCAAACCGCGGCGTAGCATACGCCGCATAATTATGTATTGATGGGTGAACACTTCCTGAAAGACACAGTTGTCCAAATGGGGTTGGTTTTGAGGATACGACTGTAAGTGAATGAAAAGATGTAACTCTGGAGAGGGCAACATACAATACAGCGTTTTACACGCTGCATACAGTGATTCACATTCGCGACAAACTCTTTTACACGCCGCATACAGTGATTCACATCCGCGACCAATATGATTCTTCTTAGATGGTGCTGTTGCGTCCACCCACGCTCTCGAAGCATACACACTGCCTGGTCATGTGCCCGCTCGCAAGAGCAACCAACAGAGACCCGCCCACCAACTGTAAGACCATGGGACACCCCTCGCAAACTGTTCTACACTCCGCATACAGCGATTCACATCTGTGACAAACAAACTGTTTTACACACTGCATACAGCGATTCACATTCGCGACATGATTTTTCCTAGATGGTCCTGTCATGTCCACCCTCGCACTCGAAGCATACACACTGCCTGGTCATGTGCCCGGTCGCTCGCAAGAGAAACTCATGGAGACCCGCCCACCAGCTGCCTGTGTGTGTGCCTCTGTCTGTCTCTGGCTCTGCCTGAGTGTGCGCGCAGCTTTCTCTCGCGCTGCCTCTGTGTGAACCGGTCAGGCACAGAGAAGGTCAGCTGCTGAGAGAGCGTCTCGACTGTTGCAGGGCCTGCATTGGTGAAGCAAGTGAGACGGTGATTAAACAGAGGAACAGGGCTTATTGGTTTTTAAAGAATGCTTCCTTCATTGTGTTTTAACCTCAGTTTTAAAGTATTGTTTTAAGGATCCCATGGGATACCCCTCGCAAACTGTTTTACACGCTGCATATAGCGATTCACTTCCGCGAGAAACATGCCTCTATGAACAGTCAACGTGGCTCAGAGGTGCATGTGGACTCTACGACAGACGAACATAAATGACACCGTTTTTCTTGTGTCATTGTGTCCGAGTTGGTGGGCGTGGTTCTTCGAGTTGTCGTCGTATCCAATGGTCTTAGAGTTGGTGGGCGTGGCTCCTTCCTGCGTGCACCATGAGCGTCTTACTTGTCGGCGGCTTAGTGAATCCACGCCCCTTCCGGCGTGCTTTCCATGGGTGTCTTGCCTTAGTGAATTATATATATAGATAGTACATGCTTGTTCTTTGTCTATGATGCTTCTGATTCAAACAAGTATAGAACCAGGAGCATCATGCCTTTTCCTATGAATTTGAAACAATACACACAGACTTCCCCGGTGGCATTTTCAAATTATCCTGATCCTCTTCAGCAATGGATGAAAATCAAGATGAGGCATAATGTCTTGTGAACAATGAATTCCTGATATTGATCTTGTTTCTTTTTTTTTTTTAATTATTTTGGCTACAAAATACAAAAAGGGTGCAAACAGCAGTAGACATTTCATACCTCTTCACTGGTATGTTAACATGGCTTTGACTGGGTGAAGCTTAAACAAAGTGCAAACATGTGGTAGTTTAGGACACCCAACAGCAGGCAGTCCTCGTTTTAAAAAAGGGTAATGACCTTCCAGTTTGATTGCTAAACTGGAAAGTTTAGATTGCACATAAGCACAAGCACCCAATGGTACATAGAATATTACAGGGCCAACTGGTTTGGCCCCTCCACAGGAAACAGGAATGCAGCAACCAGCAACAAGATGGTTCTTGTATTATGTGAAACTAACATTTCCCTAGATAAGTAATTACACTATGTATATGATTGAATATTAAGAAGATAATTGCTAAAGAAAACAAAAGCCGAGGGTTGTCACAAACATTTCACTAATAAGTTAAATTACTTAGTGAAACATATTACTTAATTTGCCCAGCAATTTGGTAGAACTGTGCCCATAAGACAGAAACGCCACGGAGGACTTCATCTTAGACAATGCAGTGCCGCAGGTTTTCACTGCTGCTCAATAAACCTAAAGCCACGCAGAGGTTGTATCTGTCAAACACACATAAAGTGGTACCTATAGGCAGACAGGCTGACGTATGTAGAAAACAGAGCCTACACATGCATTAAATAGTAATGGTTAAGTGATATTTCAACAATGAGTTTTACTCATTTTAAACTGAAAAAAGGGTTGCAGGGGTTTATTGATGCAGAGAATGGAACAAGGGGATGGATGGTAAAAATAAACTGCTCAAAAAAATTGTAAGGAACACTTTGAAAATGCATCAGATCTCATTGGGAAAAAAAATCCTGCTGGATATCTATACTGATATGGACTGGGTAATGTGTTAGGAACAAAAGGATGCCACATCGTTTATGGAAATGAAAATTATCAACCTACAGAGGGCTGAATTCAAAGACACTCCAAAAATCAAAGTGAAAAAATGATGCAGCAGGGTAGTCCATTTTGCCCAAATTTCATTACAGCAACTCCAAATCGTACTCAGTAGTTTGTATGGCCCGCACGTGCTTGTATGCATGCCTGATAACACTGGGGCATGCTCCTAAAGAGACGATGGATGGTGTCCTAGGGGATTTCCTCCCAGATCTGGACCAGGGAATCACTGAGCTCCCAGACAGTCTGAGGTGCAACCTGGCAGCGTCAGATGGACAGAAACATAATGTCCCAGAGGTGTTCTACTGGATTTAGGTCAGGTGAGTGTGGGGGCCAGTCAATGATATGAATTCCTTCATCCTCCAGGAACTGCCTACATACTCTTGCCACATGAGGCAGGGCATTGCTGTGCACCAGGAGGAACCCAGAACCCACTGCACCAGCATAGGGTTTGACAATGGGTCCAAGGATTTCATCCCGATACCTAATGGCAGTCAAGGTGCCATTGTCTAGCCTGTAGTGGTCTGTGCTTCCTTCCATGGATGTGCCTCCCCAGACCATCACTGACTCACCACCAAACCGGTCATGCTGAATGATGTTACAGGCAGCATAACGTTCTCCATGGCTTCTTCAGATCCTTTCACATCTGTCACATGTGCTCAGGGTGAACCTGCTCTCATCTGTGAAAAGCACAGGGTGCCAGTGGTGGACATGCCAATTCTGGTATTCTATGGAAAATGCCAAGCAAGCTCCACAGTGCCAGGCAGTGAGCACAGGGCCCACTAGAGAACATCGGGCCCTCAGGCCACCCGCATGAAGTCTGTTTCTGATTGCTTGGTCATAGGCATTCACATCAGTGGCCTGCTGGAGGTCATTTTGTACTGCTCTGGCAGTGCTCATCCTGCTCCTCCTTGCCCAAAGGAGCAGGTACCAGTCCTGGCAATGGGTTAAGGCCTGTCTCCTGGAATCTCCTCCATGTCCTTGAGACTGTGCTGGGAGATACAGCAAACCTTCTGGCAATAGGATGTATTGATGTGCCATCCTGGAGAAGTTGGACTACCTGTGCAACCTCAGTAGGGTCCAGGTATCGCCTCATGCTAGTAGCAGTAGTGACACTGACCATAGCCAAATGCAAAACTAGTGAAAAAACAATCAGAAAAGATGAGGAGGGAAAAATGTCGGTGGCTTCCACCTGTTAAACCATTCCTGTTTTTGGGGGTCGTCTCATTGTTGCCACTGTTGTTAATTCCATTAACACCAAAGCAGCTGAAACTGATTAACAAACCCCTCTGCTACTTAACTGACCAGTTTCCCTGACTTGATGCTATACTTTGATTAAAAAGTTTTCCTTTAATTTTTTTGAGCACTGTACATACATGTGTCCCATCATGTGAAACAAATACTCCAAAACAGAAACATATGAAATTTCAAGGTAGAATTAACAAATAATTTAGGACCACCTCAGACATACTGTGTTTGGTTAGGTGCATATTAAAAGTTTTTCACAGTTTACTACAGGTCCTTCTCTTTCAGGATGGAATACAAATTAGTCCTCATCCATTTTTCTAGCTTGCATATTCTAATACAGATTTTTAGGGGTCAAGGCCGGTTTAAGCAATACAATGCAGGCTATGCTGTATGAGACTGAGGTTTTTGTCCTTTTATTGTAAGTTAGGCAGAGGTCAATCCAAGGTTGGGCACAATTCTGGTGCAAAGTAAATTCTCCCAACATTCATATGATATGATAATACATATGATAATAAGACTCTCCAAAGGCCAGCGACCAGACCAGGCAGTGAACCTTTAATTATATGGCTGCTACAAGTAAGTGCTAAACCACTGGGCTAACACACCAGTACTGCTGTAATAAGGCAGGATTAAGAGAATGGACAGCATATGCAGATTTAACCTGCACTCGCTAAATCAAACACCGAGAATGGTATATTGAAAACTCTGAGCTTGTGGGTAATTTTTTGATTAAAGGGTTTGCCTATTTCTTCGCTTCTGTCTTTATACATGTCTCACGCTTACTTGGTTTTATTGTTAGTCCATTTTACAAAATCTTCTTTAGATAAGTACTCTCCAGTGCATATAGTATTCTGGTGCAAAAAAAGAAAGTGATTCTTAATCAACCTCTCTCACAGGTCATGTTTTTATACACACCACTTCTTGATGTTCAACACATTGGTGAAATGCACTGTGAGTCAAGGTATCCCATTCATCCCGTCCAATCTCTTTAATGTTCACATTTTGCTTTAGAAAAGCATGCTACACTGCAGAAAGGATCTATACAAACAGCAAAAGCAATGGTATAAATCAAACAGAAAGTCTATCATCACTTCTTCCCTCTGATCCATTATAGCTTTTTGGGTGTTCCTTCTACTGGAAGCACAGAGAACAAGTTCAAGCTGGAAATAAAAAGTCATCCATTTTGATCACTTATGCCTTAAGATTTAGAAGAACTGTTTTTAATTAGTGAAATTTTATTTACAGTAAAGTCAAAACGTATGAAGACAGATGACTTTGATTGTATAAGTATACCATTTAATCCAGTGATATTAAACAATGTAATTTTTATTTACCCATGATACCTCATATCCACATAGCCACAGCCGTAGCATGAAGAAAATGATGAATGATAACTGAAACTATTCATTAACTACTAGAACATGCAATAATGGATGATCTGGGAAAAAGCCATGAAAATACAAGGAAAAGAATCATTCAATAAATGTTCTTGTATTTATTACATTGGCTCAAAAGAAATACAAAAATAAGACTGAAAAAAATAATTTGAAAAAAAAAAAAAAGACAAAAGAATCAGTCCCAAAAATATGGCAGATGTATTATTCATAAATTGCAAGTAAAGGACTTTGCCCTACAAGGGATGCTCTGGGATGTGTAGTACTTGGTGAGCCACTGAAGACATCATCATCAACCGAGCCTGCAATACAAAGGCAATATAAAATATTGTCAGAAAAAAAAAACACCCACCTATCCATTATTAAACCATTCTCAATCAGAGTCAAAGTCAGAGACAACAGTGTAATCCAATATACATTTACAAAAAAAAAAATGCCGGTGATTATAGGATGTAGAGCAAGCATTAATTTATTTGCTAAACCCATCACTGGGCACAACTATACTTAAAATTGCTTTAAAAAAAAAATTAACTGTAAACATGCAGATTAAAAGCAATACTGTTTCAAATCGTTTAAAGCAAGTTGTGGTTAATGCCAGATTTGTTCAAATTAGACTGAGTTAAGCAGGTAGGTGATGACTGTAAACATTCTCAAGCTCTTAAGGTTGTATTAGCTGAAGCCTATCTTTGCAGCACATGGAGCAAGGCAAAAACTGGCCCTGGACACAGAGAGTGGGTCCTTAACAGAGCCCATCATATTTATGTGGATGGGGAAGGAAAACCAGAGTAGCCAGTGAAAAACCCACAAAGACAATAACTGCCCACAACACAAAGGCCAGGCACAGGATTCGAATCCAGAGCACTGGATGCAAGAAGAAGCAGGGCTAAGGTGTATATTTGTAATTTGTTTTTGTTGTATTGAGAGGTCCTCATTGTAAATGGAAAATGGTTGCCTTAACTGATGAAGTATGTTTTAATTAAAAACATGATATTAAATGTGAGCCACACCATTAAGCATTTAGCCAGAACTCCCCAAAAACTTCCAGTGAATTTTAAAAGTTACTTGAATGACTAGCAACAGACAAAGCATTAGTTAAACTAAAGATCCAATATAACATATTTTGCACAAAACACCATGTAAAAAACTTGAGTTGCAGTTTATAAACTTTGTTCTTTTGTCTAGTTGGTTAATAAAGCCACCTGACTGAAAATACCTTTTGGAATGTGCAGTAATTCTGAGATACTTCTTAAATACTATATATAAAATACATACATATAATAAAAAATGAGCATTAATACCATTTATCGGCAATAGTTAAATATTAGCAGAATTTTATCATTTTTGAATGTGAAGCTTGGTAACAATTTGCACAAACTATATATTCTATAAAAACTGTGTAAATGCTGTTCTCTTTTTTTATTCTTAATTCATTCCTAAGGCCTTGTTCACACGGGCGTTAAGTTTTTGGATAAACGAACTTGCTCTGAACGTCCTAGACGTTTATGTTGCATTTTGTGGTGGCGATCGATTGACTTCTACACCGGCGTTCATTTGTCTCTGTCTAACGCCAGCCTGCAGCCCAAATTGTAGTTTGTGTGTTAACCTGTGGAGGCAGTGTCGGGAACTGGATATGAAAGCCCTTGTCGTTTTATTTGAGGTGCCTCCTTTCAATATGGACCATTTTGCTATGTTAGATATTAATCTTCTTGTTTTAAAAATACTCGTAATACGGCGGCGTAGGGAGAGAAAAAATCGCCGCGCTACTGGGTTCATCCTCTGACTGCACAACGTCGGGTTAAAGGAAGTTTTTTTGTGCTTTATGAAGAAATGCGAAAATTTCCGCGCAAGTTTTTTAATTACTGTCGGATGTCGGTTTTCACTTTTGATTGTCTGCTGCAACTAGTGCAATGCCACATTGCACGCCGATCAACCAATATGCGACTTGGTGTTAGCCCCGAAGAGAGACTACTTGTCACTTTGAGGTATGGAAACAGTAGTCGAGTGTGCGCTTACACCGGTGTTATGCACTGAAATGCCCCCCCTACATAATCGTTATCAAATATTATATTAGAACATAAATTAATAGGTTCATGGTTTACAAATTACATGAGACAATAAAATAAAATAAGCAATATGAAAATATATATGTTGTATATGAAAACATAAAAATATCCGGTCCTCCGAAGCGTAAAATAAATGCGCAGAAAACGAACTAGAAGCGGTTTCCTTGCGTTCGTTGGGTTTTGAACGCCAAGAAAAAGCTGCATGCAACGTTTTTTGATGCCGTATAAACTCGCTGCCGGACAAACGCACGTCACCAAAGCCCGTGTGAACACTCTCATTGACTCCTACGTGTAGAAAACACTCGGCGCTTAATCCGCTCACCGGACGCTACGAACGCAAAAAAAACGCTCGATTTTAACGCCCGTGTGAACAAGGCCTAAATGTTCCAGCAGTTATTTGCTCAACCTGCTGGAAGGAATGTGCTATTGGAACATCATGTTTAGTCTCTAGAAAGCACACCACAGAGAAGGACTGTGAATTTACCAGCATGGTAATTTTGTTAACTTTTTTGATTCTTCTTATAGAGTAGCTTCAGTTGCTGGCTCCCCTTCTCTTTCTCTTTTGTTTTGATTTGTTAAAGTTTGACTTGACTGTATGGATGGATGCCTTTTCTAATTAAATCAATAAAAATATAAACTTTTTGAACTCTTATAAATATTTAATTCCCTCTGCTGATTTATTATACTCACTTTATCAAAATTTATAGGTGCAGGGAGGAGACTACTCTTAATTTACCATAAACCCATATTATCTCATGCCAAGCCAATGTACAGCCATTTAATCTAACAGATACATTTTGGGGATGTGGGAGTAAAACTGGAGTAGGTGGAAACTGACCAGACTGGGATTCAAATGCTCATCCCAGAATTTGCCAAAAAGCAGAGCTAGCTAATAAAACACTGTAGTAAACTTACTTGCTTAGTGTTTTTAAACAAAAATGCTTAACATATCCTGAAACAAATCACTAAAGAAAACAGCAGTAGTGTGATTTGTACTGTACCTGTGGACAGGGAGCTCATTCTGCGATCAGAAACACTGGTTCGCTTTATGTAGGGTTCACTAATTTTCTCCAGGAACATTTTTACTTTGTTCTTCTTTTCTTCAATAGAGGAAAATAGATTCAAGACTTTCCCTTTTACTGGGACTTTTTTGTTACTGAATCCCAACATGTAGAAAAGGTCAATGAAGGTATCTGCTTTGAATCTGAAGCTAAAACTCAGACCTTTAACATCAGTGTCATAACCAGTCATTGCGAAAAACTCTTTGATTGTTTCTGCAAAGTCAAACTGAAAAGAGAAAATAATGAATGTGAGTATAAGAGCAAAGGAAGAAAATCACTTTGATAGCTGAGAATTAAAAAAATTATATTATTTATATATATTGTGAAGTTTTCCCTTGAAATAACAAGCCTTGACAAATATAAAGGTTTGGGACCGTCCCCGTATATTGCCCTTGGACAATATATAAGAAAAAAAGAGATCAAAATTCTTTGATTGCAAAGGAACATTTGACAGTTTACTCAGATGAAAATGGAGGTTTTATACAGTAAGGATTATGGGAAACAGGAAATGGTTGGCATGAAGTGACGTCAGACAGGAACCGGAACCAATGTCATTAGGATGAGCCGAAAGTGATGTCATTGAGGATTAGCCGGAAGTGATGTTGCATCAGCCATTTTGTATACCCAGAAGTGGAGGTAATTAAATTCCTTCTGGAAATTTTCTCCTGAGGAGAGAAGAGATTCAGGTAAGTACCACGTGACCACTCCATATCTCTCGATAGTTCACTCACCTTTAGGCTCTTTGACTGCCTCCTAATCGCACGTGTGTGACAATAAATATATATATATATATATATATATATATATCCTCTTTAATAAAACCCCTGTGTGCGTCCAGGTGTCTGTGTGTGTGTCTTCGGGTGAAGTGCGCATGCGCGAGCCGTGCCGCACATTGTACCGTGCCCCGCCCATGCGCTCGGCACCGTGGAAGCAAACACACTGGGAGCTGGGCGCGCAGTGAATGGCCTAGCCGCTGCCGTGCATGATAAGCAAATAAAGCACACACACTGGAAGCTGGGCACACAGTGAATGGCCTTGCCACGGCTGCGCATGATAAGATATAAAGGACACCATTGCTGGGGAGAGTGCTGATTAGGTAGTCGCAGCAGCACACATAAAATCCGTTGTTGGGGAGACGCCACACATAAAATAATCAGCTGCACGCCCCCACAGACTAAAATAATTGCTGGGGAACTGCACAGTACTTGCTGGGGTGACGCCACAGGCACGATTATAAGCAGCACGCCACACATTACATCAGTTACTGGGGACACTCTGCTGATTGCCCACTGTTGTGACAGAAAATTAAAGTCATATTACGGACATCATAGCCAGTATTACTGTCAGAGAAAATTACAGGCATTTTATGGAAATACAAACCAGTATTACTACAAGAGAAAATTAAAAACCTATTAAAGTGATGCATATTACAGCCACATACAAGCCAGTATTACTGTAGGAGAAAATATTACGGACGTAATATTACTAACAACATGCCACCTAAAAAAAATGACACGTCAAGTAGGACAAAAGACACAGACAATCAAATCCTATATAAGCAACATCTCCTGGAAGAACAGCCAGCTCAACAAGTAAATATCAACAAAAAAAAACACTGAAAGACAAAGAAAAATACAAGCAAATAGATTGATTGAAGGAAAAGAAAATGACTGTCAGAAAAACGCTAAAAGAGAAAGACTCAGAAGAGCAAACCATAGAAAAAGTTGTCATTTACTTGCCAGAACCAGTATTCAGCCACGGTCAGTTATATGTTGTATTATCAAGAGTTAGAAGTTTTCCAGATGTTGTTGTCAAGGTTGTAGAGATTCCTGAACAAGGCAAACTGTTGCCAAACTCAGACAGAATATTTACAAGAAATGTTGTCTATAATGAAATTGTATAGAAAAATTTAATGAGGTAAAAAAATTTAAAATTTTACCTAAATATCTTCTTCAGATATTATGTCTTACAGATTGTTACAAAGTTTTACACTAAGGCAATATTAATTATACTTACTGTATTGTCACATACGTTTCTATTTTATTTTATTATTATTTTACTTTAGACTTCTTGAAAAAATATTTTTGACAAAAAAAAAATTAAGACAAGAAACAGAATGAGGTCAAGGTCCCTTGCCATTTAATATAGACTGTTCCTACTAATGTTTATGCACTACTGTTCTAGCGCCCGTTATTGTAACAGGCTTAATGTCTAGTGTATATATATATATATATATATATATATATATATATATATATATATATATATAATCATTAATCAATGTTAAACTCAAGCAGTTATCTTCATGCTGTGGAAGTTGTTATGCTTATCATCATGGATATTTATCTCTATTATAAATTTTGCTTAATTTGCCTTTCTATTCTTTCTACCACAAAGTGCTGAGGAGGAAACTTGCTGAAACTAGCACCCATCTGCACATGAACTCAGGCTCCACCAATTCACTCCATCAAACCCCCAGGGCTACTCATCCGCACAACCACTTGCATCTACACCTGCTCAGAGTCCTACACACTGCCATGGACTCCTAAATGCTATCATCACAGACTTTTGTTTCACATTAAATTTTTATCGGTATCCTTACTAAGCTCATTCTTGCCTATTGTTTGCCATGGAGCCCTTCAGGAGGAATTGTCAAACACACATTTATCTTATTTCATGGTCTCAAGGATATGCTGGTTCAAAACAAGGCACTGTATTGAAACAGTATTACTGTAAACATCTGATAAGAACTAATTAATCAATTCCCAATTAACAAATTTTTTTTTGTGAAACTGAATCATATGCTTCCTGTTTTTTGTTCATTGTTTTTACAGAGCTAACTAGCCATAAAACCATGCATAACGTAAGGGGGAATAAAAATTTTTAAATATGATAACCAACAGCACAGAGGTTGTTCAGATCTTATCTTCGATATGAGTTGCATCATTCAATGATCTGTAATAAAGAACCTCCTATTTAATAATTAATGTGGCTTATTTTTCTTCTATATTGCCTACAATATGCCTAAATCATTATTAACAACTATGCACTACAGATAAACATGGGCGATATGGCCTAAAATCAATATCACGATAAATTGAGCAGTTAACCTCGATAACGATAAATGGACGATAACCACCCCAAGTGCCAAAAAAACAAACTTTTTTTTTTCCATTTGATGGGGCTGTGGCAGGCAGCATAGTTCCTCCAGTTATTTTGATAATATTATTCCCCCTAGACCTATTCATTGCAATTATATTATTACCACTTTAAAGGACTGTAAAATGTCACTGAAAATAAATGAAGACAATAGTAGTAAGTACTTTTAGTGGTTAAGATTTATTAACTGAACAAAATAAAAAGTGTAGGATACAATATGTAACCATGCTCTCTAAAAAATGTGTATCCCTTGTAAACAAAATAGTTTAATAATAAATATGTTTCACATTGGCTATTCACAAAGTAAACAATGATTGTGCAAATGTAATGCCATCATGGACAAAGGTCTATCTCTGCTAAGGCCTTGAGGTAGCATATCTATCCAAATCTTCACACCCAACATCACCCCAATTCATAGTCTAATTCTCAAATAAAGCAAGCAAAATAAAGTAAGAATTAAATAAGACCTCTCAGACCATATTTACAAAATTAAAAAGGGTTGGCACAGTAATAAAACATTTTAAAAATCATGTATTTTGCTACATTTCACAGCACAACATGATCAACACTGGCTCACAATAAGTCTTCTGTAAAACTTTCTGGATACACTGCTGCTCAGCAGTCTTAAGTATTTTTATGCCTATATAAACATTATTCAAACATTAATACTTTCAATTTTGAATATGACACACAGAATTAAAGTCACTTTAAAACACACCAGATGTCACCACCCAAATATATTAAGATGTACACACTTACCGACTGCCAGGTGCAGCCTGTGCCCAAAACATTGCACCCGTGTCCATTTATTGAGCTTAACAGCTTTCACAATATTTGGGCCGTTGTCAGTTGTTATAGCAACAAGGTCCTCTTCACTGATGTCCCATGCAGACAGCATCGCTCTCAACCCCTGTCCAACCATCTCCCCCGTGTGATCAGATGGAAAATAGGCCGTCTCGAGCACTCTGGTACGCAGCTCCCATTTGTTGTCGATGTAATGAACTGTGAGACTAATATACGGCTCCATTGTGCGGCTGGACCAGAGATCGGATGTGGCTGCAACGTGCTTAACGTATCTCAATTCAGCAGCAACCTTTTTCCTCTCTGTGCTGTACATGCTGGGAATGATAGTTTTTGAAAAATATTTTCGTGATGGGCGTTCGTATCTCTTGTCAATTATTTTCATGAAGTGTCTGAACCCGTTGCGTTCCACTGTAGCAATAGGAGCCATGTCTTTTGCTATGTGGTAGCCTATAGCATTTGTGATTTCTTGCCATCTTTTTGAAGTTCGCTCATATAGTTGAGTACTAGCAAATGCTTCGTTATTGACCGCTGCCTGGTGGAGGAAGACGTTTTGCTGGTCCTCCTAATCTCTTCTCGCTTTGAGCTTTTTTTATGTCTTCGAATTGAATCACATGGTTGTGCTGCAGGTGGTGGAAGAGGTTGGTTGTGTTACCTTGACTTGACACAACAGTCTTTTTGCAGAGTTTACATTTAACAATTTTTTGATCAATATCATCCTTGTTGAATCCAAAATGTTGCCAAACGATTGATGATGCATTTTTTTTGTTAACAAGCGTCTCCTCTTCCTCCTCCACCAGCTCTACCTTCGTCGCTGCTGCTTCAACATTTAAATCGTCCTCCATTTGTTCACCCGTGTCTCGTCTTGTTACAGGTAGTAGAGTCATGTGACTCCACCCCGTCAAGTCTGTAACGTAGCACAGCGTCTTAAAGGGACATGAACATCGCCAACCTGCACATGCCTTTTCTTTTTTTAAAATACCGAATTTACCGACATGGGCAAAATGACGTCGATGAGAGTCATAAATTTCGGTAACGATAAATTTTTGATATATCGCCCAGCCCTAACTACAGATATTGTTTATTAAATTCTTTTTTTTTTTAAACACAGAGTGGCCACTATTCACCTATTTTTTCCACAAGATTGACTGTTTTGTGAGAGGCATCACCATTTGTGCAGAAAATGTAATCTAAAATATTTATTAAATGATCATGTGTGCACATAATCCAGTGAAAGAATGGGCAAGGCTAAAGGTTTAATCAGCTTTGAATGCAGTATAGTGGTGGGCACCAGGCATGCAAGCAAGTGTATATTAGATTAAGAAACCATAAGTAAAATCTGAGGTAAACACGACTTGGCTATAGTTTGTAATCTAAACAGTTCAGGACAACAGTGGTGCTGAATCAGGAATACTAAAATGCTTATTTCTCAAAGGAAGATTCCCCCCAGTAATTAAATATATTTTTACGTGTGACTTACCCTGTGTTGTTTGTAGTGATGGACAAGAAAAAATAATGTTTACTCTTACTGTATATGTAGAACAGAGATAAAGTCTCCGATAGAATAGAATTCTATGGTGACAACCATCAGTCAACAGCAAATAATATTAAATCATCCATGAAAAAAATCTCAGATCACTTGTTTCATATAACCCTCACATCAAGCCATCCAAGTCATATGCTTGCAACAGGAAAAAAGGAAAGCATTTTACTAAAATATTATTAATATAAGGTCACTTCCAGAAAGAGCTCTTGCTAATTAAAATGTAATGTGTTGAAGCATACTCATTCATGCCAAATGAATTCCAGCCTTCTTTCATTGGTCATGAGTCCACCCCAATGACAGCTTAATCACTGGCTAACACATAATTTCGTTTAACATCAACACTACAAATTTCACAGAGAGTTGTGTACAACTAAAAGTTAAAGAAAAGCAAGTGAAAATGTCTCGTATGTGTGCATATCCAATATGCTTCACCAAGCAAAGGGTCAGGTCACCTGTGATGTGTTATAGCCTGCTGCTAAAAAATACCAAAGGTGCTTCAGTTGCAGATATGATAAATGTAATGACAGGAGAAAGATCTACAACTGAAATGCTTAAGCATATAAAAGCGTGCTTCACTTTCGTTCACAGGAGTATTTTCTGGAAGTGCTTTATTTAAGCAAACTTGTTGACTTTTTTGCCATCACTTACCTACTACAAGCTTAAGTAGTAGGGCTGGGTATCGATTTAATTCTGATTCATAATGCCCCAATTCAATTCAATATCAATTTTACCTTGACTGAATTAGCGTGCACGAATATATTTGAAGTGGTGGCTTTTATTTAAAATTATTTAACCATGCATGGAGAACATTATTATAATGTGAAACATTTCAGCAACACAACTGAATGATGTCTACATAATGACTTTGTAACTTAATGATATTTAAGTAGAAATACTTGATTAGTAATGAACAGTTAACATCAGTATTTAGAAGATTTGTAACAAAATATTGCTGTTTAAAAAAAAACCCAACTTTTTCATAGGACTGCATTCATTCGAAAGATATGTATGGCCACTTCAGACTTAACACATATTATGGGGCAGCTCCTTGTTTTAATATAATGCAATGGCATCTGCTTTATAAAACATCTATATCATCTTGTAAAGAATATTATACTGTAGAATAATCAAATATCGATCTTTAAATATAATAATATTCAGTAACCTATTTGTGTCTCTATGCAGACACACTTCAACTAGACTGTTAGCCAAATGTATTCCCCTCTTGGACATTTAAAATAATCATGAATTAGTTGCAATTAAACATATAGAGGGAAGATTCGTGTCTTTCTATAATTCTTCAGTTGCTCTGACTTGTAGCAGTCACATTAATTAGTCTCGAAAATGTGTCCTCACAGTTTTCAAACAAAAAGAAAGCATTTTAAAATGAGGATCTAGAGCTGATGCTTGTTGACAGTGGCACTGAATGAATGGAACATAAAAGAAAAGGAACTAGCCATTGTGACTGATATTGCCACTAGAATGGAGACAAATCAAGTTGGCTGCTTTGAGCACAAGCACACTTTTATATTGCATGCTGCTCTGAAAATTCCAACGGTTGTCCTCTTGCTTTACTGGGTAAGTTACGTTATAATTTTTTCCACCCTAGCAGTACATTTAGCTAGCCACATGTCTAAAGACAGGCAATGTTTATTGGATTTACTAAAACAAAAACTTGTAATTAAAGCAGTCATACAATGGAATAGCGCATTGGAAATGCTAGAAAGGTTTTTGGAACAACAGCGAGTCGTTTCAGCAGCTCTGCATACAAGTAGTGAGGTTGCTCCCGGTGTGTCTGGCATGTAGAACGCTTGTCTGAAACACATCTGCCACAGGTCCCTAGTCATTTTTAAAGTGTGATTGTCATGTAGGAATCTGCTGCCCTGAATTTTCAGATGTCCACACATCTGATTTAAGTGTCGATGATACCGATTTCAGTTAAAGAGGACACACCATATTAGGCAAAATAGTAAATTGCTTTTTCTGCAGCAATCCTTAACAGGAGCATTAGCGCCGTCTACTGGATCAGAAAGCAAAAACGAAGATGAGCAAAAATATACATTTAACAAGCAGGGCAGAGATTCATGAGACTGATCTTGAGACTTTAGGAATCAATATTGAATTGTTTAAACGAAAAAGAACGATATTTTTACCAAGGCCTACTAAGTAATATTTTTTTAGTATTCTTGGACAAAGTATTCTTTTAGGAACGATGGGGTATGGCAGGTGATGACGCTAATAAAATTCTCTCTGTCTAAAAAAAGGAGTGGCTACCATGGCTTAAGGGTAAGGGACATCAGTAAAACAGAAAGGCATTGCCTAGTTCGATGAATTCTAGTTCCTGCTGCTTCATACTAATAAAAGGACCAAGATATAATAATAATAATAATACAGTTTATTTATATAGCACCTTTCACATGCTCAAGGCGCTTCACAAAAAACAGCAGGGTATATGTAACATTGGATACAAATGTTTTCCTGAATTGAACAATGAAAAAGATAACAAAGCATTAAATACAATAAAGGATAATAAACCAGAGTAAAATACTAAATACTAAAGAAAAACCTAACAAATAACCTAATTTGTGATATACCAGACACACAAATTATCTTGAGCACCTGGACAGAGAGGTAAACAGAAAGAACGGGCAGAAGGTTAAGTTAAGTTAAAAGCCTTCCTAAATAGGAGTTTTAAGTTGTTTTTTAAAAGAATGAATGGAGTCCGCTGATCTAATTAATTTCGGGATGTCATTCCAAAGTTTGGGTGCTATGGAGCTGAAGGCCCTGTCACCTACAGAGTGCAGGTTAGTGTGAGGCACAACAAGATTACCAGAATCAGAGGACCTTAGTAGGCGAACAGGAGCATCATGATTTAGAAGGTCACTGACATAGTCCGGTGCAAGGCCATTTAAAGCTTTATAGGTTATTAATTGAATTTTATATTCAGCGAAGCAGGATGGGTGTAATGTGCTCACTGTTGCTAGTTTGAGTAAGGACTCTTGCAGCAGAGTTTGAATCAACTGGAGCCGTGATATAAGATTAGAAGGGGCACCTGCCACCAACGTGTTACAGTAATCGATGCGGGATGTGATAAAAGCATGGACAAGTTTCTCAGCATTAGAAAAAGGAGAGGAATGAGCGAACACATGAAATGTTACAGAGGTGAAAGTAAGAAAGTTTCTTAATGTGGTTTATGTGGGCGGAATAAGAAAGGGAGGAATCAAAAATTACACCAAGATTCCTTGCATCAGAAGAAGGTCTGATGAGATCACCTTCAAGAGTGACTGAAAAGGAGCTCATTTTCTTAAGTAGCGCTCTAGTGCTAATTTGCAGGAGTTCAGTTTTGTTGCAATTTAATTTTAAAGAGTTCTGCTCCATCCAGGTTTTAATTTCACTGAGCAAATTGTGAGCTGAGAAAACTCTGATTAAGTTGCACTTTTGACACTGAAACAGAGTTGAGTGTCATCTGCATAAAAATGATAACCCAGTCCATAGCTATGAATAATATGGCAAAGGGGAATCATATAAATACAGAAGAGAAGAATTGAGAGTTTAGTTTAGAATAGTTTATTGGCTTCTCAGGGGCAACAATGCAGGCTGGTATTCAAGTAGTAATGACAGGGATGTATTTTTGTAACATACTTTGGGTCCCTTGATATGAACAGAGAAACATTTAAATGCCACAGAATATATTAACATTGTTGCCAGTCAGGCATATTACATTATGGTAGCAGTGTTCACATTTTCCTTCACAAGAATAATGATTTATTTATATCAATTTAACAAGGATAGAAAAGAACGGAAATAGTTTAATGAGTTTTAAGAGTACTTAACTGTTACTTAACCCTAACAGATCTGCAGTACAAGTATTTGCAGAAGGACAAAAGCCATACCTGAAGTTCATAACTCTCTCCCCAGACTGACGATATGATATTATTCAATCCATTTTCTATCTCATAATGTATAACAGGATGCCTTGTATTTACAATTACAGCAAAAGTTTTTCCTTAAAAAAAAAAAAAAAAAGTCACTCATCTGAACAGATCCTCCAAAAACTTTCCAAGACTTTCCCAAAATAATACAATAATTTAGTTTAGTGCAAGAAATTAGGACATCTTTTAAAACAGTTTACATTTGAATTACATAGCATGTTCTTTCTTATGTATCCCTGTAATATATAATACCACTCAGCTGGGAAATGGAAGTTAACACCATACAGTAAGTAAAAGTCACCTGTCCTATATACTTTAAGAATGACAGAATGAACAAAACATTTTGAACTGCCAATAAATTAGTTTTTTTTTTTCCAGATCTGAAGCCAAAAAAAAAATGTTTTCATTAAAAAAAAGTAAATGGTTATAATAAGTGAAACTAGCCACTGCTATTCCGACAGTTTCTGAAGTCGTGTTCAATCTTTCAGTGTTCAGATTGTATTTCATAGTCACACTCTCTCTGTGATCTTCCTTTATCTTCTGTGAGGTTCTGCTTATCCGGCCTGTAAAGTGTAATGTGAATGTTTCAGGGATTCATGGAATGCAATCACCCATCTAACCCGCCTATTTTCACGGTACTATACTGGCTACTACGGGATTATTCTTGACGTTGTTGTGAAGTGGTAACAATTACAAGCAGCTCAGTGCAATATCCTGCCTTATTATGTTTTACATATAGTTTTTTACTTCTTCTCCTCTACCTGCTACTTGAAATATTATTATAGTAGTAACAATAATATTTATTTACATTTATACTTAAATACTAAGTATAAACACTTAAATACTAACACAGATCAGTAAATCTTAACTATTTTTCAGACTAATGTTTTATTTCTTTCTCCATCTTCTATTTATCCTTTTTCAAACCTACTTAATCCAGTTCATTATGTCAGATGCATCAGTCTATTAAATGACACACTAAAAGAAACCAGAACAATGTGGAATCGCCAACTTAACACAAATCATATGGCCTTTGGGTGTGGGAGGAAAACTGGAGCATCCAAAACAAAAAAACTCAAGCACAGCAACATACAAACTCTACACAGTAACCTGGCATGGACTCGAACCCAGCTTTCTGGTGCAGCGTCTTGGTTGGGGCTGTGAGGCATCAGTACTAAGACCAACTCCACTGTGCTGATTTGATATTATATTTACTTAGATTATGGAAAGTCTATGCAAACTTAAAATAAAATTTCCAATATTTATAAAGTACTATGATATTTTTTTTTTTCCAAGGCAGAACAAGTACACATGCAACGTAAACTTGTAAAATATACAACTACTTCAGACTCAGCCTTTTTGGAAACAAAAGTACAGATACAGCCTTTGACAATTTGTTGCATCAATGTATTTTTACTCTGAACGCTTACTATCTCAGTACTTCAGGCTATTCAATTTATCCCAGCCCATCTTCATTCATCACCTTATGTTGACTCAATTCTCATTTATTTTTAAGTGGGTTAAACAATTCTCATAAGATAGATAAAATCTTGCATTAGAAAATTCTGAGCAATAGATTTTTTTTTTTTTAATTGTATACATAAAAAATGTCCTACCATTGTTTTCACAGTTAAGCAACACTTTCTTCATCCTCCAGGCTTTTGTAAAGAGAATAAGAGGTTTTGTTAGCAGATTTTCCCTGAAGTCCTTGTAATCCTTATGACTTTCGAGGACAATAAACCTGATTTAAGAACATAAATAAAATGTTTATTATAGATGTGGCATTTGTCCTAAACAATCCTAATTAAAAATAAAAACAATTTAAACACAATAACAAAATTTAACAATGAATAAATACATAAATATTAAGGGGGTACTCAGATATACTGGGATTTAGTTTTGTCCATTTTTTTCTAAAATGCAGTAGCTCTGTTCTTATTCTAGAACACATTTTCAAATAATAAATTGGTATCCACCATAGTTATTCCCATGATAATTTTAATCACTTTGACCATGCCACCTCATAATTATTCACCTCCTCCTAGTGTCATATCACAGTTCTGGAGTCAGGTTTTTACCTGTACTCTATCCATGTTCCCTGCTTTTTGGCATTTTCTGGCTTTTCCTACATCCACATGCAAGTTCATCTCTGCATGATCTCTACCCAGAACCACTGTTTTCTTGTCTAGCCCATTAAGCAATGTAAGCCTGTCTGTAACAGCTGATGTGTATGCTGCATTCACATGCTAAAAGAAACACAGGAAATACATGTTTCTCATTTAGTGAACAGTAGTGTGTCATAAACTTTCTCCTTATCTTTCACTTGACACTGTGTGAAAATAAACAAGTTAACACACCTGACTGAGCTCCAACTGGGAAAAAATGAAATGTAATCAATTGTATCTCATGTTATAGATCATCTTGGATAAAGGCATCAAACTAATTAAATGTCTTGTTTATGTTTGTGCCATTTTCTTTTAAAGATATTTTTGAAAACTGCAGCTGAATATTTAATTTACTATTGTGCTCAAAGTCTAGTGTTTGCAAATTATCCTCATGTCTGTAAGGTATGTCACCATTTATTTTGCGTACCCCCCACATCCCAAAAGACACAATAAAAATAAGTTTGCAATGGAGCCTGTTTCAAGAGAAGTTTCTACTTTCCTGGAATAAGCAATAGCCCCTGTCTCCTGTAGAGGAGTTTGTGAGGAAGACCAGAGAGGATTGAATTACAATAATCAATACAAGATATAACCAGAGCATTTACAAGAAGAGCAATGCTATTAGCTATCAGAAACGGGTGTAGATGTCTGATATTACGTGGATGAAAATATGCAGACCGAGTGATATCATTAATATGTGCTTCAATTTTAAGGTACTATCAAGAATGACACCTAAACTCTGAACCTGAGAGGAACAAGAGATTTATCAATAGTCAGAGAAATACTGTCACATTTTGCCAAAACAGTTTCAGTTCCTACTAGAATAACATCTGTTCTATCACTGTTTAGTTTGAAAAAGATAGCAGACAACCATGATTTAACTTCCTGCAAGCAGTCAGAGCGGGAAGAAGGTGGAAGGGTGGAATCAAGCTTAATAGACAGATAAACCTGGGGGTCATCAACATAACAATGGAAATATATATATCAAATTTCCTAAAAATACGATGAAGAGGCAGGAGGTAAATAATAAACTGAAGGGGGATTAAGGAGACCTGAGGTACACCAATAACAAATGGGCAAACTTGTGATCTGAATTTTTTTTCACTATACAAACCGAGTACGATCCAAGAGATGAGATTTAAACCAGGCATGTTGAATGCCAGTGATACCAATTGATTTTAATCGCAGTAGGAGAATATCGTGAGAGATTATGTTAAAGACAGAGCTCAGATCAAGAAGTACAAGTATGGTTAATAGCCCAGAGTCAGCTGCCATTAACAGATCATTGGTGTTTTTGACTGGGACTGTCTCAATACTGTGAAACGGACAAAAAACAGACTGAAATTGTTCTAACAAAAGGTTGTAAGTAAGGCAAGAGTGAACCTGCATGGCAAGTTTTTTCAAGTGTTTTTGAAAGGAATGGTAAATTTGAAAGCAGATGATAACTATTGACAATGTATTGAATCGAACTGGAGTTATCACGTCCATTTTAAAAGGTAAAAGAAGAAGAACAGATATAAGGGAAGAATGTATGATGTCAGTTATTAAAGAGTAAGGAGAAGGCAAACAAGATTTAACCACGTCAGTAGGAATTGGATCCAACTGACAGGTGGAAAGGTTTAGATTTTCAAATAATACCAAATATTTCCTTCACATTTGGGAGTTTAAAATTAGAAGGAAAAGAAGATGAGGGAATCATAAAATGTTCCATGTGCAGAGTTTCTTAAAGAGGTCAACTGCTGGTGGATATTGCCAACCTTTGTATTAAAAAAGGTCACAAAAGAGTTACATTGATCAGTGTTGAGATGGAAGATTGTCAGGTGGCCGTAGAATGCAGTTTACAGTAGAAAGTACAGTCCGACTATTCCCTTCTCCAGACCTAATTACTGCTGCATAATATTCATATTTGCTGCAGACAGAGCATCTTTATAAATAGCATGTGTTCATCATGCATATTCTTCTTGACTGTAAGGCCTGTATTTGTATAATGTCGTTGCAAGGGTTGACCCTTAGCTTTAAGTTGGTGTAGTTCCAGGGTAAACCAGGGGGCAGAATGGGTGAAAGAGACAGTCCGGATTTTCAAATGAGTAACGTTATCTAAAAGACTGTATAATTCACCATTGTAGTGGGAAACCTGCTCATCTGGGGTAAATAAATTGTTGCTGCTGGACAGGCTGTCAACTTCATTGGAGAAGATAGTGAAATCAATATTCCTAACTAGCCAACCCGCGGCGTAGCATACGCCGCATAATCAGGCCGCTTTTTAAATGATTTTTAAGCACAGAGGAAAAAATAAACATTTGAAAAATCCGTAATTTCATAAACCACCAAGAAAAGTAACATTGCAACAGTGCACGCTACGAAGCAACATACAATTGTCCGTGACTGAAAACCGGAGGTGCGCCTTCTCCTTCCAAAGCGAAGGACGGGGTTGAACGGCGCTCATTCAGTACGCACTGCCCGCTTATGTGCCCGCCCCCAACTCCCTACCCGAGTCGCTTTTGTCTGTGTACAGTCCACACGCACCTGTGAGTCACGTTGACTGTTAATTTTCCAAACACCGCCTCAGTCGGTTTCCACGTTGACTTGTCATTGTTCTTTGCTGTTCTGTGTGCTTTTTTATATATAATCCACCAAGTCACCCGACCGGGGGGGGGTACAAAGGGCAGGAACGTAATCAGTGCGAGCGTATGACCCGCACGTACTGGGAATTTCTCGTTCGTGGGGAACAATTGCAAGCCACGGTCTGCATCACGAATGGGGTTCAACGGCTTACCCACGCCGGGTAGACACACGTTGATCCATTCAGTGTAGCGCACGTGCAGTACCGGACATACAAGTGCATCACAGACCTGTTAATGCTCAATCTCACGTGGCTGAAAGCCACTTGTCCCTCTAAGAATTTGGACGCCGACCGCTGTTGGGTCGTGTAACTATTTAGCAGGCGGGAGTCTCGTTCGTTTTCGGAAATAAGCATCCAAATCACTCCACTAAGTAAGAACTGCCATGCACCACCACCCACAGAATCGAGAAAGAGCTGTCAATCCTCTCCTTGTCCGGGTGAGGTTTCCTGTGTTGAGTCAAATGAAGCGAAAGGCTCCACATCTGGTGGTGCCCTTCCGTCAATTCCTTTAAGTTTTAGCTTTGTAACCATACTCCCCCCGAACCCAAAGACTTTGGTTACCCGGTTGGCTGCCCGGCGGGTCATGGGAATGACGCCGCCGGATCGCCTGTTGCGGGGCCTGCATTGGTGAATCAGGTGAGACGGTAATGAAACAGAGGCACAGGGCTTATTGGTTTTTAAAGACTGCTTTCTTCATTGGGTTTTAACCAATGCACTGAACGAACCAACACACAATCGTCTGTGCGGCGCACGGGCGCGGAGGGTGGAACGGGAGGAGAGAAGGACGACATCCACTCCGCTCCCTCCGTCATGCTAGTCTGCTGATTTCTCGTTCAGTATACACCGCCTGCTTAAGTGCCCACCTCCAACTCGTCACTCGAGACATTGTCGTCTTTGTACAGTGCAGATGCACCTGTGAGGCTAGGGTTGCCACCCGTCGTTTAAAATATGGAATCGTCCCGTATTTGAGAATGAAATTGCGCGTTCCGTGGTCTTGGCCCCCAAGGGATGTGGCCCCCGCTGCAGTATGCGTCCCTTATTTGTTTGTATTAAAAGTGGTAACCCTACCTGTGACTCACGAAGACTTTCCATTGCTCTGTGCGGTTTTGGCTGCCTTTCTATATATAATCCACCAAGACACCCGACCACGGGGGGGTGTGTGTACAAAGTGCAGGAGCATCTAAGAAGACGCATGTTTGTCGCTAATGCGAATTGCTGTATGTAGCGTGTAAAACAGTTTGCTATGAGCAGCAGTTTCGTCAATGACATTTCTCCAAAAAAACCCGACTGACAGAAACAAACAGTTACCTGAAGCAGGAAATTCTATAACATTGAAAGAAGTGTTGTTTCCATGAAATACATTTGACGCGGTAGCCATGGAGGGCAAAAGAATAGTCAACGTGGCTCACAGCTGGGTTTGGACCGGAGCACAGACCAAAGCGAGTGAGTATGTGTTTGATGAGCTGTTTGATTTGGCGGGCAGTGGTCTGAGGTGCGTTCCTGAGCACGTGGGAGGAGGGTAGAGTTTGTGGGCGGGCTTCGTTGTTTCTTTCGCATGGTTTTTCATGGTGGACGTGGTTGGTGTCGAAACCGAAAAGAATAATGAAAAGTCAACGCGGCTTAGACGTGCATGTGGACTCCTTGCACAGACGAAAGGGGCTAACTGGGTGGTCGGTGAGTTTTTGCGTCAGGGCACATGGGTAGGCAGTGTGAATGCGTAGAGAGCGAGGGTAGACGCGGGCCGGTGAAAAAGGAGTGTTGGTGGGCAGGAAAACGTCTTCCGTGTTCCTGCAGGAGCATCTAAGAAGACGCATGTTTGTCGCGGATGCGAATTGCTGTATGTAGTGTGTAAAACAGTTTGCTATGGTGCAAGCGGTCATGCGTTGTAACCGAAAACTCGTAGACTGCTTACTTCATTGTGTTTTAACCTCAGTTGTAAAGGAATGTTTTAAGGATCCCATGGGATACCCCTCGCAAACCGTTTCACACGCTGCATATGGCGATTCACCTCCGCGAGAAACATGCCTCTATGAACAGTCAACGTAGCTCGAAGGTGCATGACATGAACATGGCATTAACCTGACCTGCACTGCATGTGGCCTCCACGACAGACGAATATAAATGACGCCACTTTTTCTGTGTCCTCGCGTCCGACTTGGTGGGCGTGGCCCTGTGAGTTGTCGTCATATCCAATGGTCTTGGAGTTGGTGGGCGTCGCTCCTTCCTGCGTGCGCCATAGGTGTCTCACTTGTCGGCGGCTTAGTGAATCCACGCCCCTTCCGGTGTGCTTTTCATGGTTGTCTTGCCTTAGTGAATTATATATATAGATGTTGCGAAATGAGATAGAATGAAGTGGGTTTAATTTAGATAATATTAAGCTGACATTAAAGGACACCAGCTTGTAGTCAAATGGACAGGACAGATGCTGTACAATTATAGTTAGTAACACTGGAGCCACAGATAAAATCAAGAATGATAGATAGATAGATAAAAACTTTATTTATCCCGAGGGAAATTCTGTTGTCATATACATGCTCAGTGCAACAAGAGGAATAAAGATAAGGTAATAAAAAAAAAGGTCAGTAATAATAGTACAAACAGAATAACTAAATAAACAGAATAACAAAATAACTCTAAACAAAATATCAAATAACTATAACTATAACTAATAGTTTGTATTATAACTATATAACTAATTTGTGCAAAGCAACAAACAACTATAACAAAAATTATAACAGATATAATAAAATTACAGATTATTAGTGCAAGTGGTAATGAAAAGTGGCTAGTGTTTATGCTATAAAAAAAATGAGATAGCAGCATGTGATGATAAGAAGGATCATCTACAGAATGAGGAAGAATTATACAGTCTTATTGCCACGGGTAGAAAAGATTTCCTGTGGCGTTCGGTTCTACACTTGGAGGCAATGAGTCTTTTGCTATGTGTGCTCCGATGACCCATCAAGGAGGCATGCATGGGGTGAGAGGGGTTATCCATGATACCAAGAAGCTTTTTCAGCATTCTCCTCTCTGACACCTCTGCCAGGTTCTTCAGTCTGACACCAAGGACAGAACCAGCCTTTTTAATCAGTTCGTTCAGCCTGTTGGCCTCAGCTGTCTTCAGCCCACTGCCCCAACACACAACTGCAAAAAACACCACACTCTCTACCACTGAGTGATAGAACATAGTCAGCATCTTCCTACAGACATTGAAAGACCTGAGCCTCCTCAATAGGTAAAGTCGGCTCTGCCCTTTCTTGAAAACCGTGTTGGTGTTTTTGGACCAGTCCAATTTACTGTCGATGTGTACCCCCAGGTACCTGTAGTCCTCAACCACCTCAACATCAGTTCCTCTGATGGTGACATGGGTGGGAAAAGGAGCCGGTTTTCTAAATTCCATAACCAGTTCCTTTGTCTTTGTGATGTTTATCTGTAAAAAATTTAGCTCACACCACTCCACAAAGCTGTCCACCACCCTCCTGTATTCATCCTCCTGTCCTTCCCTGATATGGCCTTTCAAATGAGTAGGAAAATCTATAAATTGCTGCCAACTAATACTTTCGAGAGATGATAGAAAATCCTTATGAAAGTGTTAGTGACAGTGTCCATATGTAAATTAAAATCACCCAGTAAAATAACATTAGAGGACATAGAAAAAAGGGAATTTGCAAACTCAAACAATTCATTTAAAAACCACTTGTTCATCTGGTACAGTGGCAAACACACTGGGAGTAAGTCAATTGATTTGTAAGACAATTAACTCAAATGAGGCATTGTAAGACACAGTTTTCAAGGATACTCTCCACTTCTCAATGTATAGTATCACAAGACCGCCACCCCAACCAGAGGCACGGGATTGGCAGATGTAAACAAACCCTGAAGGAACAGCTTGACTATACTATGAAAAATCATTGGGTTGTTGACGGGTCTCAGTCAAACAAAGAAAATCAAACTTCCAGTCAGTTAGCAGATCATCAAGGACAGGGCCCTAACTGGTGAGTGAAAGGATCTTCAATAGCACAGTGGCAAGATTGTTTTTCACGTGCTGCAGTAGCTGATCTAGCCAGGTTTGCTAGCACACTATGGTCAATAGTATGTCTAAATCTGCATAAGGGTAGAGGAAAAGCAGACCAAAAACACTAAATTCCATTGAGACCCACAATAAATGTATTTCTGATGGGAATGACAAAGAATATCCTGGTGCCGATACAGAGTCAGTGGTGGTTGAGAGGGGTGAAACCAACATATTTCCTATGATTTAATTTCACATTCCTTTTACTAGAAAAACATTTCCAAGCAACTAGTTGTAATTATGGAAGTTGATCTATAGCTTTATTACAGATAGTGATCAAATTCAGAAAACAATTCAAGCACAACTTCAAAATCTACCGTAGGAGAATAAGAATTATGATACATTGTTAAAACTATCCAATTTGATCATCAGAAATGGATGCTCTTTTATGCAGGTTTTACATCTGAAGCTCACTAAAATAGCTTTAACAGTCCTTACATTAAACAGCCAAGTTGCATTTTACATACCAATTAACAGAGTTTAAAATTTCTTATCATATGCATCCCTCCAACCATTATAGCAATTAACATGCAACACGGAACCAACATCCCTTGCCCGTATTTTTTGGCCTCAAGTCTGATTTGGAGTATTATAAACATGTATTTTCACTTTTGTGCTGACTTTTCCCGATTTCTGGTAGACCTTCAGCCATGTAATGCTCTCCCCAGAATCATCCCCAATGTTAATTCTAATGGAATTGCTTATGTTACACTGCTGATTCACTCTCTACTTTTACTAAAATTCAAAAACTCTGTAACATCCTTAACAGAGGTATTATTCTATGTAAAATGAAAAAAATAAAACGTATTTAACAGACATCAGCCCAATATAGGCTATAAAATGTACAAGGCTTTATTGGAAATAGCTCCTTTTTTTCAACAACCTTCAGGAATATTAGATTTCAGACATTTTCTGTTATTTGCTTCATACTGTCTCACCCACCTGAAGCAGAAACAGAAAAGCATAAATGCAAAAATGTAATATCACAGGACAAATAAAATATGGGTAACAATTTTAATTGTACAGGTTTTAAAAAATAAAGATTAATCATAAAAACGTGACTGCTTATTGTTTGAAATCCATTGTCCAATCTCCACACTCTAAAATAAAACAGTTTGTTGTTTCAGACTACCACATTTTAAGATTCTTGCCAACTCCCACATAGCTCATTCAACTGCTGCTCATCAACTTTCCCACTGGCTCCACCTGCTGAACTATTAACCAGAATTCCCGGCAGTAACTTGGGGGCTGGGAAATGACAAATAAATAACATTTTACAAGTTCAACTGCTTGTAAAAATTAATATTTAAAAGCAATCATTCAAAAAGAGGCAAAAGTATGTAAAGAAAAAAAAGTTGGAAGGCCTATAGTGTGTAGATGCCACATGGGCTGAATGGACATCCCGGCCAGAAAAGGGGATGGTTCCTAAACCGGACGGGAGGCTCCCAAAAGGAATAAAGGCATCCCAGCCGGTGGAGCAGAAGGGGATCAGACGCAGAAGAAAAGACCACAAGGGATGGCGGACAACCCACTTAAGAAGGAAGGTGTCACTGGGGGCTTTTTACTCCCCCAGCACACTAGATAGCAGCACCCCCAGATATCAGTGCCCAGTAGGAAGCCAGCATGGCATGCTGGGAGATGTAGTTCAGCAGAGCAGCCCTGCTGGGGTCACTGGGTGCCGCTGCAGGGAGACAAGCTCCCTGTTATAATGGACTTTCGCATGACCCGGAAGTGTTTCCATCAGACAGTGGCCCTGGCACCAGAAGTATTCCTGGATCCTTAATACAGGGACTGCACTCCCTTATCCAGGCGAGTCAGAGCCGGGAGGACCATTTAAACCATGTTTGCAAAGAAATAACTAGCTTTAAAAATACTGCAGCGTGACTCTGTTGTTAATGTTTGTGATGTGCCATCTGTTAGAATGATAACCGCAATGCATTTTATTACTAAAATGCTTGTGATGCACCAACTTTTGAAATGCCAGGAATACAGCAAACAAGCAAACACACAAACTTATCCTTTTTCTTAAGGTGGATGTGTTTTGCACTCGAGGCAGTTAACTTGAACTGGCATGAATATGACACAGAAAAATGTGTTGCTTCACTGTTGTTTGCCCAGCTGTCTACTCTGCGCATGTTCAGTATTAGGGCAGCATTAGTGAACCAAACGCCACAGTAGAAAAGGCAAATTAAAAAAAAAGTCAATAACTATTTTTTTAAGGCCAAGTCGAAAATATAAATGTTTCTTTTAGACTGATGTAAGTCAATCTTAACTACTGCCTTTTTCTGAAAGTTGAAACAGGTCAAGCTATGTAAACGTGATGAGGTAAAATGATTCACTAATTGTGAAACTGGATGCAACAAAGATTTGCCCCAGGACAGAACCCGAGGACCACCTTTTTAACACTGTTCTGCCAAAAAGACTATAAAACACATCGCACGCAGTCCGTCTTAATCCTACCGGTATGCTGTAGTAAGCGCGCAGCACAAAATTGACATTAAACTCGTTGTTAGATTTGAGCTCTTCACTATCAACCAGCTTTAATCACGGCCAAGCGACTTTCCTTACCTCTCCATGAAGTTTTCCACCTCGTACAGTTTTCCGTCTAGCACTACGTTTTTCTCGCAAAAAACATTGTATCCTCCAAAATGGTTTTGGATTTTAAGCACATTTTCCGTTTTCTCGAAGTAGTTTCCCTGTAGCTGAATTAGCAGCTCCAGTGGCAACACGGCAATTTCACAGTTGCAGGTGGTCAAAGAACTAAGTTCTCCAGAGGAAATCGAAGTTAAGCCCACCGAAAAACCGCGACTCGTGCTACCCCTGGAAACACGCCACTTGCCCCCTTGAGACATATCGAGCTGTGCGTTAGGAGCAGACCGTCGTGTTTCTTCGCACCTGCTGGTGTAAGCAGCTAGACACTGAGGACGCGCGTCTTCTCCGGTCTTACGTCACTCGCCAGAGTGATCTGACCGGTTCGACCCGGAGAGACTCAACCTGAAATCGGGGTCGGGAAGCGGGCAGACGTAAATCGTGGCTGAATTTCTTCAACAAAGGTAAATAACGAAATGTTCTGACGTTTAAAAGGGTGGGGCAGAGTTGACGACAGGTGTACTTTTAATATTTTGTCATATTTAATTATAACTTTGCTAAACGTATTTTACAGTTCTCATCTTTTTTGTATATTCCAAAGAGCAAACAGCTTTGAGTTTCAGATCGCCGTACGCTGAGGCTGTCACACTTTCATAAATACTTTAAAGTTTTTAAGTTCCTGTGACTCAGCTTTAACTTGGACGAGAGGAGGGGAATGTTAATTTTAATTGCACAGCAGTAATGTTCACGGACCTTTGGTGGGCAATGGTTCGAACGCAAAGAAACGTCACTATACGCTCTATACGCTATACACTATACGCTCCATTTTAATCCTTGACACAGATTAATGCCCACTTTTATATTTCAAGGGATGTTTGGATATAATTCAGGGGTATATTAACATATGAACAGCCCTGACGACAAATATTTGTCCATGATTGCTGATAATGTTAGAATATCAGAAATACACTACACTACACCTCCTCTATTTTATGTTCTTTATTTTCCTAATATAATACGAGATACGTAACAAGATGTAGGTCAATAATTCAGGAAGAACCCACGAAGCAGGGGGTGTACTAAAGAAAACAGAATAATAAGATCATTAACAGAAGATAAGCTTAAGGATCATCCAGAATTTTCCAGTCCAGCTCATCATCATTTGCCTTTAAAGTTAAGTTAACACATCAATATTATATCAAATACCACCCAAATTTATTTTTACAGAAAATGAAAGAATGCGAACCGAGCAATATTTCATTTATTTAAGATCAGTCCAAATCATATGCAAAATCTCTTGTTCTAAAGAAAAAGCTAATGTCCCATATGGAAACTTGGTTGAAGAATCTTACTTCCCAGTTTAGGTCTACCATACCAAACAAATATAATAGTTTAATAGTCAATGTAGTTTGAGATTGTCATCTTCCTCTTGTGTTAAACCTAAAAAAGATTCTAATCCAGTGGGTTCTACATCAGAGGATGATGAAGATGGTATAGAAGATATACAACCTGATTTTTTTAAAAGGAGGTTTTTGTCTGGAGAAAAAAAATATGCTACTTGCTTTGAATGAGATGGTGGTAACCTAGGTTTTCTACCTTATCCTTTATAAGTAAGATTATGTTTTTTGAATAATACCTTATTTATGGGGAAATGTGTATATATTCAATAACATTTTTATTTTTCAGTTTGCCCTGAGAAGGATATTGATAAAATCAGATTATTTAATTTAGGTTTTGTATAGTAGGTCTTGGTACACAGGGAAGCAAGATTCTTCAGGTTTATTGGGACCTAAACCTTTTATTTAGAACATAAACATTTGTATATCATTTAGGACTAAGCTTAAACAAATTGACTATTGCTTTTTTCATATCATTATTTATTGTACAAAATGTGTTTTTATTTTGGATTCGTTATAATATTAATTTGTTTCATGATATTTACAGGCAAATTTTGATGAGCTGGAGTGGAGCTTATCCGATCCAATAAAGAAACTTAAAACAGTTGTATGATTCTGTTTTTATTCCATGCACCAACTTCTTCTTGAGTTCTTATTATTTAGTTAGCAGTGTGGATGGGTTTCATTGAAGATGGTTTATTATTGTCAAATATTTCCTAATCATCTGGTAATATATTGTATATTACTATCTTTTTTGTTTAATTGACTTTCATCAAAGAAAAGCAAAATGTAATATAATCCAGGACTCTGAAGTACAATGTAAAGTGATTTTAAATATTACTGTATGTAAAAACCAATCACAGTGTCTGCTAATTTCAGTAGAATATCAGTTTCATATAGTTACTTAGATTATAGTATAATCCTTTACTCTGATAAGTTAGTGTGTAATAGAACTTTCTTATTATAGTCTGTTAGAAGCAAGGAGTGTTAGGTTAGTTTACAAACCATTTTCTGACCATCTGTTGATCATTTTACAAATGTTATATGAACATACGTAACTATGACTATATGATTTTTAAGACATCTCAAGACACTGACATTAAATAAGCTGTGTCAGAAAGTGGATGAATGGAAAATCTTTTAAGGGATGTGTCCAACAGATGACCTATTTTTTTGAAGTATATTACCCATATAGCTGCATCCTATGTGTAGAAACTGTGCAAATGGCTGAACTAGGAGCAAACCTAACAAAACAGAAATGCATCAATGTCACACAGACCGTTTTTTATCTGCTTCAGTGTTTTCAGTTATTGTTTGCAAAACATCCATATTCATTAAATTCTCTTCCCATGTATTCCAATACATAGGCTTTAGACAGGATCAGAAAAGTTCCTGATGGGAATTCAAGGTACACATATGCACACAGACACATTCACAACGTTAATTTGGATTTACCAAGCAACATACGATGTATGTTTTTGGCATGTGAGTGGAAATCTTGACTACAGAGAAGACTGTATATAGGAAGAGTGAGCAATCTCCACACAGAATGTGAACAGGGCAGATATGAGACAGCAGTGCCAGCTACTGTACAAACATCCCAACTGAAACTCCAAACTGCAATAGCTGGAATGGAAATGAAGAAAAAAAGAATTAAAAACTTGATAAGAATGTAAAAGGAACTATTCCACTTAATCATCAGACTGCAAGGCAAAGGATCATTTACCATGGCTTATCAAAAATAGGCTGTCTTGAGACTCTTTGTTAGATGTTCATTAGAGAAACTTGATTATATTTTTTACTTTAATCGTGCACAGTATCCATTTTGAATCTGTTATAACTTTGGTTAACTGGTATCTTTAGTAAAAAATTTAAAGATAAACAGCCTTATCTTAAAAAGGCAAGTGATGAGCATAAATTTGTTCTATAATGGTGTTAATATTTTTTTCATTTTTATTTATTTCACAAAATTAACCAATATAAACAATATAAAATTAACAATACTGCCTCTAGCAACTCAGAAATATATTAAGTACAATTAAAGTCAGTAGTGGATGCACTGAACTAATATGAAATTATTCTCTGTAATTAGAGTGTTTTATGGCTACATTGTAAGCCTCTCTCATTATCACCCTAAAACGTAGTCTATACCTATTTAATCCTGCGTCATTAGACTGATACTATTATGTAGCATAAGACATTTGGGTGGAGTATGTTAAAAAAATTGGTATGTTTTTTAGGTGACATCTTCCTCCCTGAGGTGATAAGAAATGATGTGTTACTTTTTCAATACAATTTTCTGACCTTTCCTAGTTTCACCTGAATAGAACTTCTTGTCCGTTATGTTATATATTGATAAATACCAACACTACAAATGTTTATATAAAATATGTATAATGGTATAAAGTAGGTTAGGTTCAATGCATATGGGGAAAGCTGATTGACTCCTATAGACTTGCAGGAATAGCAAGTTGCACTTGAGGGAGATTGTGAGCTGGTGTTTCCGCTCTTAGGGACAGGCTGGCTCAGGGCCCAGAAGTGTTTTTGAGGAAACCAGAAGTAACTTTGAAACTACTTATGGGCCAGGGATTAAGAAGGGCCAGAGGGCAATTGAACTTGGAATCTCAAGGAGAGTTGGGCAATGGTTCAGCTGATGGGAGGTAAAGAGGCCAGATACTTTTCAGGGAATTTGCCACAGGGTCATCAAAGTCCTGGGTTAAGGCATCTCAGTATTTAAGTCCTGGGTGAAGATCCATTTCAGTAACATAGCGCAGCCTCTGTGGTGGTCATTCCTACACAGAAGGTTATGTCGATTGTACTGTTTTATTATTTGACTAGGCTTGGTATAGGCTTAATAAATTTCCAAAGAGTACAGTGCTTCAGAACAACTGCGCTTTATGTTCCCAGTGCAGGTGGGATACACATTTTCCATGTCGCCCTCGTCCATCCTTTTACTCCTGATTTCCAGTTTTAGTATTCCTAAGTACATGATACAAAGTATTTTTATATAGGAATATATACAAATATATATATTACTTATAATATTTCTACATGTATCATGAAGACATTTGTGAGGCTGGTCCTAGAACAGCTTCAACCTCTGGTCTCAAAACATCTAGATCCTCTGCAGTTTCCCTATAAAAAAACATATAGTAGTGGAAGATACTCTCAACTATATGCTCCACAGAATCTACTCTCACTTGGACAAAGCCAGTGTCATAGTTAGGATAATGTTCTTAGACTTTTCCAGTGCTTTTAACACCTTTGTGCCTAATTGACTAGGAGAAAAGCTCAAGGCTTTGGATCTTGATACCCCCACAGTCTTCTGGTGGTGTGTAATACTGGAGCACCTCAGGAAACTGTTCTGTCTCCATTCCTGTTCATCCTCTACATAACAGATTTTCAGCATAATGCCAGCACTTGCCATCTGCAGAAATTTTCAGATGAATCTTCCATCATAGGCTGCATTAATAATGGAGACGAGTCAGGGTACAGGAAAGTTGTGGAGGATTTAGTTTTGTGTTGCAGGGACAACAATTTTCAACTCGACATTAGCAAGACAAAACAGTTGGAGGTGGACATTAGGTATGCCAAGGAGCCCCAGAGACCTGTCACTATCCAGGGGAAGAATGTGAAAGTAGTACAGAGTTAGTACCTAGGGTCCATATAAACAACAAAGTGGACTGATCTGACAACACAGTGGCACTGTATAAGAAGGCCTAGAATAGATTGCACTTGCTAAGGAGACTCAGGTGTTTTGTTGTGTGTAAGAAACTGCTTGAAATGTTCTTTCAGTCCATAGTAGCCAGTGTGGTGTTCTACACTGTGGTCTCCTGGAGAAGCCACTTGAGCTTGAAAGAAGCACAAGAAACACTACCTCATTACAGGACAAACCCTGGACACACTGAAAGTTGTTGTAGAAAAGAGGATGGTGGCAAAATTGGATGCCATCATGAAAAATCCCCTCCAGGTGGCACTCTCTTAGAGCACTTTTAGCCACCAGGGGCCTCATGCATAAACGGTGCGTACGCACAGAAATGTTGCGTAAGAACATTTCCACATTCAAATCGCGATGTATAAAACCTACACTTGGCGTAAAGCCACGCACTTTTCCACAGTACCTCATACCCGTCGTACGCAAGTTCTCCGTTCGGTTTTGCAGACTGGCGGCACCTAGCGTCAAAGCAATGCTACTGTTCCTGTGTGGTTACCCTTTATTTCTTAGAACCACATTTCTTATGCGGCTTTATAAATACACTGAAACTAACTGCATATTGTTTATTAGTGTAATGCATCTGATTGTAGATTACCTGTAACAATATAATGGCCCAGGGAATAGCCATAGTATTCCAAATACCATAACTGCTTTAGCGTTGTTACTCTCACTGCACCTTCTTCTTTTTCTTCTTTCAGCTGCACCTTTTAAGGGTTGCCACAGCGGATCATCTTTTTCCATATTACTCTCACTGCACCACTCAGAGTATTTATATCACTGTATCTGAGTGGGGAATCACAGCAGCAGCTGATCGGAAAGAGAATTATCGGTATACAGCATCAAGCACATGCTGCCAAAGCCATGGCAATACGTTTCATAGCCTTTCCTGTACAGACCTCGCGGTTCAGAAACAGTTTCATCCCAAGAACTATAAACGCACTCAATCAATTGCTCCTTGTAGAACTGTTTGTACTTATAAGTACAATCACCTCACTGTAAACTTGCACTACAGTTATAATATAGTATTATAACTGTATTACTGTATAACTGTATTACACAACCTGCGCCACTTTATAAAGCGCGTATTTACATATGATGATGATATCATTTTTAAGATGAAAAGCAGCAAAATATGTTGATTATATTATACAGATAAAACTTTAACTTCATTTATATAATATGTATTGTTGATAATTAAAGATGTGAGGACACAGTGCCGCAGCGCTAGCAAGTTCACATATTGTTCCTGCCTTGCACGCTGTATATTTGCTGAGGCTGGCGCGACACTGGAAGGATACATTGACAGAGTAATTAAACACGTACTATGAAGATATTTCAATGTTCCTTAAAAGTTTTGAAGAATCGTCGTTGTAAGCTTACAGATGGCTTAACGTCTATTACAGAGCTGATTGTGTGGCGATTGGGTATTTGGGGAAAGAAAAGGAATTGGAGGTTAGTACATCTGAAAGAGACAGTACTGCTACAATAAATTATTTCATCGAATGTCGCGCATGGCGCAACAGCATCTTGTGTGAGACAATCACTGCGCCATCATGTTCCCATGTTTAATAACATGCTTTCATTCCAATCATCATGAAAATGATATCACGTATACATCTCAGTATTTTAATTATTCAGAGAGCTGTAATATCACAAATGTAATGGATTCTGTGTCCTGTCGGAGAAAGAGAAAGAATGGAAGCACATAGTGATTCACACACATAGAGCACATTGAAGATCAAATACAAAACAAAGCATTTAACGTGCTACTTTAGTTACGGTGGAATTGAGAAACTAGTAAATTAAAAATTTAATATGAAGTTTATGATGTTCTACTTTAATGACAAAATAAACTACGTGTTAAAGTGGAAATTTCATGTTTTTTCCCACTGTGTGCCTATTTTTTTTTTTTTTGTCTGTACCCTAATGAGCTCAGACGGTGGGATACAACTCGCCTTTTCACGGCGTCTTCGATATGTGACTTCTTTTTTATGTTGGCACTGTTTGACTGTCTGAACTTGAGCTTTCAAGTTTCTCCGACACACTATGTCACTCGATCAACTTCCTTTTGTTGTTTATTCCACTGTTTAAATCAACAAATCATATGTTTTTCCTTTGCCTCCACTTGGTATTTGCTGAAATTCTTATATTTTCCCCCTTGCTTTTCCCATTGTCTTTTCACAGAACGCTGAGCTTAAGGACTGTTTATATTAATTTGCATATTCAAAGAGGCGTAATTCTGGGAGGAGTTTGGGCGGGACAGCACGTGCGTGCACAAGCATTACTTTTCACGTTGACCGGGATTTATGGAGCAGAAGAACGCGGAAGTTGGAGTACGCACAGATTCCTGCATCTGGATTTTTCTGTGCGTAAGCACATTTCGGCTTTTGTGCTTACGTTATGTTATAGTGCGAATTCTATGCACGGTGTTATTTTGAAATACCATTTTAAAATAACTGAAAAATAAGCATTTATTTATTTATTTTCATATCGATTGATTGATTAACTGTATTATTTGTTCTGTGAGTCTGTATCCTTGTTTTTATGTGAATTTCCCCTTGGGATTAATACAGTTTATCTAATCTAATCTAATTCAACTCTCTCTAGTATCAACTCTCAAAAACAATGTTCAAGTTTGCTAGAAGAGCCAATACCAGCACAGAGCTCAACACTATGGGGAAGGCAACAGCCAGTACTAACAGAGAGACAGGTGTCTATCCATCCAGTTGACTTAGGCTTCATAGTATTTATTTGTTGATATTTAAAAAACATGTTTATTGTATATACAGTAGCTCTAAATGCTTTTAATGTTTTGTATCCATGTACCATGCATCCATCCACATCCTCTTATTTTATTTGTGTCCGTGTTCCATTTAAAGTACTCAAATATGTTTTCAGCACATCTCAACATTAATGTGCATTTACACATAAACAGCTACTCAATATAGCAGATTCTGATATGGGAGGTGTGCAGAAGTGGTGAGGTGGTCTGGTGTGGGTCTAAAAAGAATTTTGCTTAACTGCTGATTAAATTGTTCCTACTGCAAAACATTTCTAAGTTATGTTTTGTGACAGAGGGCGCTATCGTCCTCTTGAACCCTCGGGACAATATGTCAGACACCAGGTAAAAGTCCAAATATGGACTTTATTAATACTGCACAGTGCACAAAGCACCCTTCTCTCCACAATACTCATAAATTAAACAATACACTAATCAATAACCCAATCCTCCACTCCCAGGCGTGTTGCCACCCTTCCACCCAGCTCAGCTCAACATCTGGGATTTCCCATCGTCCTTTTATAGTCCCTGACCCGGAATTGTTTCTAATCCCCCTAGTCCATGTGATTTCCTGTCACTTCCAGGTCAGATAAAAAGTCCTTTTCTTCACCCCGGACACACGTCATTCCTCTTGTCCATGTGACTTGGACGTACTTTCGGAGCATAGGGCAAATAGTCTTTGTTCCTCCCTGCAGCTCCATTTAGTGGCCCCTGTGGTATCCAGCAGGGCTGAGGATGAAAACTCCATTGTCCATAACTCCTTGCTGCCCTGGTGGGCACCTCCACGCTGCAGGGAGGGCTCCACCTGGCGGTCCGGGGGTATTGGCCGGGATAACTGGCCGGCCATAGACCACAGTTTGTAAAATACCATATCTATAGAGAAAATTCAGGAATCTCACTAATACTATGTTTGCATGTATAGATACTGTATGAGAATAAGAAGGATTTAATAGTCATAGACAGTGTTCAGAAGCAATAAGATGGCTTACAGAATATTGAGTCATAGACCACAATGTATAGCACGCAAGTTCAAGGAGGTTATGCTCCAGTTTTATAACGCACTGCAGAGGCCTCCTCTGAAGTACTGTATGCAGTTTTGGTCTCTGGGCTAAATAAAGACGTAGCAGCTCTTGAAAAGCCAAAGATATGAAAATTATGAAAGGAATTAGTACAATGGATCAAGATTGTTACTTTAAAATGAGGTCAACAAGGACTTGGGAACACAGTTGGAAACTTGTTAAGGGTAAATTTCTTACAAACATTAAGAAGTTTGTCTTCACACAGAGAACCATAGACGCATGGAATCAAGTTATCAAGGTGGGAGCGGAGGATGCCATCATCTATATGTTACACCGATCCCTCTCCCACTCGGACAAAGGCGGCAGTGGTGCTGTCATCTATATGTTACACCTATCCCTCTCCCACTTGGACAAAGGCAGTGGTGCTGTAAGAATTATGTTTCTGGACTTCTCTAGCACCTTCAACACAATCCAACCTCTGCTCCTTAGGGACAAGCTGACAGAGATGGGAGTAGATTCACAACCTGGTGGCATGGATCGTGGACTATCTTACAGACAGACCTCAGTACGTGCGTTTTGGGAACTGCAGGTCTGACATTGTGGTCAGGAAAACAGGAGCGCTGCAGGGGACTGTAATTTCTCCGGTCCTGTTCAGCCTATATACATCGGACTTCCAATACAACTCGGAGTCCTGCCACGTGCAAACGTTCGCTGACAACACTGCTATCGTGAGCTGCATCAGGAATGGTCAGGAGGAGGAGTATAGGAACCTAATCAAGGACTTTGTTAAGTGGTGTGACTCAAACCACGTACACCTGAACACCAGCAAAACCTAAGGAGTTTGTGGTGGATTTTAGGAGACCCAGGCCCCTCCTGGACTCCGTAATTAGCAGAGGTGACTGTGTGCAGAGGGTACAGGCCTATAAATACCTCGGAGTGCAGCTGGATGATAAATTGGACTGGACTGCCAATACTGATGCTCTGTGCATGAGTGGACAGAGCCGACTATACTTCCTTAGAAAGCTGGCGTCCTTCAACATCTGCAATAAGATGCTGCAGGTGTTCGATCAGACGGTTGTGGCAAGTGCCATCTTCTACGCAGTGGTATGCTGGGGAGGCAGCATAAAGAAGAAGGACGCCTCACTCCTGGACAAACTGGTGAGGAAGGCAGGCTGTATCGTAGGCACAGAACTGGACAGTTTGACATCCGTGGCAGAGCAACGGGCACTGAGCAGGCTCCTGTCAATCATGGAGAATCCACTGCATCCACTAAACAGTGTTATCTCCAGACAGAGGAGCAGCTTCAGCAACAGACTGCTGTCACTGCCCTGCTCCACTAACAGGAACTGAGGAGATTGTTCCTCCCCAACACTATGCGACTCTTCAATTCCATCCGGGGGGGTAAACGTTAACATTATTCAAAGTTATTGTCTGTTTTACCTGCATTGTTATCGGTCTTTAATTTAATATATTTTTTTTAATCAGTATGCTGCTGCTGGAGTATGTGAATTTCCCCTTGGGATTAATAAAGTATCTATCTGTCTATCTATCTATCTAGTAAGGTAGGCAGTAGGACTTTAGGGTCCTTCAGCACTACTCTAGACTTGATGTTATTTTGGAAGAATTTAGTGGATTGGAATGACAAGCTTTGTTGTGTGGAATGGTCTGTCTATTCTTGTCTAAAAATTCATAATGTTCTAACGTTCTAATGGTTCTGATGTGTAGTTTTTATGTAAATGTTAAAGAATGATATACTGTACATTTCTGTTACTGTGCTGTATGTGTTAATCTATATAAATGAGAATTAAATATATTGATTTAAGTTGAATCTTTAAATGCACAGCAGTCTGCGGTCATTATGTTATGGTCCATTGGTACAGTTTTATTGCATATGTTAGAAACATGAGTTAATTAGAGTATTTTCTCTGTGGTATGCACTCCAAGTAAAAGTAGATTTCAACATGTGTAGATAAACAGTCTTTGTAAACCAGTACAGTTACAGATAAAACCATCAGATTCTGATTCTGATATTTCAGTAAAATCTGAATATTATTAATCAAGAACAGCCTAAGTCTACAAATTTTGTTTTGCTCAAACTTAAAAAAAAAAAAACTATTTGGAGAATAAATAATCACATATGTTTCACATAAAAACAATTTGATTCACTTAGCATTCATTTTTTGCCTGCTAACACAAAATTTATTGCTTCATCCCATATAGTTAATCTTTGGTAGGTTGAGCTAATTGTGTTTTCTATATAAACAATACAATTTTGTAGTATTTTATATTTTTTTTAATTTCGGATCAATCATACAAATGTGAACATGTAGCTAGATGGGCATTTTAAAAGTGACACCTGTTCTTGTGCAGGTATGATGAAAGGGAAAACAACACAGTCTTGTGAGAGAGTTAAACCTTATAAAGCTATTATTTTCTAAGGGCTTTACACTAATTTTTCTTGTTTCAAACCGTCAGCCCTTTTGACACACTGTCTTTATGAGGTACATGCCAGGGTGTTCTTTGCTTTGTCAATGAGTCAATAACAATTAAGAACCTGAGACAAACGCCTCACTGAAAATACTGCTCAGGAGAGATGCTGGTACAAACTCAATATCTTTGCTTTTCACAAAGATCTTATTATACCAAATGTTTTGAGAATCTACCGATCAAGAAATGTAATGATCTTGATGCTTTAAAGGTAATGACCTAATAAGCACGCAAAAGCCAAGCCTAGTTGATTAGCACCTGAGCTAGAATGTTCGTGAGATCCTTTTTCCAAGTACTGAAGTGAAGTTTCACACAGTTATAACATCTCCTTATGTTATAACTAAAAGCAGGGTCACATTGTAGTCCAATCTTTAACCAATCTGCCTGGCTAAGATTGAGAAGATTGTCAAGTTAGTTGGGCAGCTACAATCACAATTCTCTTTGGGGTCATTGTTAGCACTATACCATAACATATGCACATTGGGTACTAAGATAAACTAGTATTCATTCAGCAATGTTGTAAATTGAGACAGGTTTATTTTATTTTATTGAGAAATGTTGCCTGCCTACTTAAAAGTAGGCTAAAACTTTATACTAGTGATGGGCATATAATGGACCTCTGATGGTCATATTCAGTAAAAAGAATTAGCAGTTTTTATTCACTCAGTAGTACTTCTAGTATGTAAAATTCAAAGAAACCATGGAAAAAAAATCTGCTAACTCATTTATGTCATTGAAAATGGACCATCCACCTGTTTTCTAACCCACCTATCTAGCGCAGGGTCACAAGGGCAGGAACATGTGAAGAATTTATACAGAAATGTCTTTTACACATACTTCTAATTTGTATAATTTAGACTTCAAAGCCCTCCCTTTGTAATATAAACTACATGCACATTAATATGTATAAAATTAGTGAGGCATCATTCTTTTAATTGTTCTTCATTATGTTATGCATTATTTTTTCCAGATGACTGTGCTTTTACAGCACTATTATATAGTAGATGAAGAGTTATTTCTAATTTAATTGAATCATTTACAGCAGCAATGGCTCAAGAGAAGCTCTGCTGAGTGTTCTTATAATAATGATGATAATACAAGTGACAGAGTTCAGTAATTTATGGTATTTTACTGGCATTAACTGTTAAACAGTTGTGCTTGTTGGATGTCTTGGAGACTTTAATGTTGTTTGATATGTCTCTTCATTATATGTTGGTCTAATCTAATATATATGAAACAGGTGACCAGAGCCAGTCAATTCATTAGGCGACATAGGTAGCCATCTAGGGTGCCAACACCAGTGGAGTTTCTTTTCTGAAAGTTAAGGGGCCCACGCTCCATATCTTTCCATTGTGTCTGCACTATGGACAGCAAGGGACACCGTTTTTGTAACCGAAGTGGCATGCACCCCCAGATCCATTGCTTAGGGCTTCATATAGACTTTGACCGAAAGTGCACGTGACTCTTGAGAAAGAAATGATTCCAAAAGTATGGCAAAAAATATTACACACTTTACAAGATTGAGATCCGCATTTAAGTTTTTAGTATTGTACAGTATAAATGGTTAGTAATAAAAGCTGTTTGTGGAATGTGAATAGTGGTATTGAAAGGTGTCCATTAAGTCCCCCATTGTGCAGCTGCTACTCCAGAGGCACAATCGTCAGTGAAGAACTGAAGTGGATTTCACAAATTGTTTTAGGACATGGTAGCTTTTTGTGGTCAGGCATTGTACTTTTGGAAGGGATGAGATGAAACATTGTATGGTAGGTGGTAGGATTGCTTGGGCTTACTTTTGTGTACTCAGACTACCCCATATAAGCATGAAGGACTTTTATCAGGAATGTCATTCTATACCATGACATCTGCTGTCCTGTTAGTGTGCCATTCAAGAATGTAGATTTTGCCATTTCCCACATTGCCTTTATTTTAAAATTTGGTTATCGTCAGTCCCAAGATATCCAAGCTTCTTGTCCCTGACAGCAGTCCAGATGACAATGATGGTGAGCAATCAGTAGTTGTTTTATTAATCATTTCCTCCTATTTCTCCCACAGCACTGAGAAAATGCTGATAAGGGCACCTGACTCCGCCACATCCGGTTTCCCGGCAGTGTATGACACAGACAGAACTCCTGTGATATGTAACCTGAATATAAGCCCAACTGAGACTATTTTGTTTGGTTTATTTAGTTACCTTAGTGTCATTGGTTGCCTGTATTTTTCATTAAAATTTTTTGAAGAAAACATAGACGACCAGGTTGGCCCCCCAACATTTCCTTGTCTGGGACTTGCAGTTCCTTACTCATCCATAATACATATTATTTAAAAAGTTAAAAAAACAGAACTGAACAGGTGAGTAAGTCACCATTTGTGTCAAACAGAATTTAAATTCAAGACTTTTTCAATTAGACGGTGAGCCACAGCTTGGTGAGAATGTTTGGATTTGACTAGATAGCATTAGGGATCAAAGCCTTGTGAGATTGTAAGGCTGTGAGAGGTGTTTCAGTTCATCCCAGTTTTCCCTGAATTAGTTTATCCAAGTGTTCAGAAATACTGCATATTTTTCCTGGAAGAGAGAAACATCATAAGGGATATGAATTTGCAGTGAAATTGCCTCATATTTGTTGGCCATTAACACAACTATGCAGAACAATTATCAGACCTAATGTCTTGGTTGAGATGGCTGTCCATACCATTATGGACCCCTCACCATATTTAACAGTTGGCAACAGACATTGTGGATTATAAAGGCATTGTTTGTTTTTGTTTTTTAAATTTATATCTGACTGGTTGAAGGAGATATGTTAAATGGTGACTGATTAGGCCACCCTATGTTTTTCAATTGTGCATGGGTTTTCTGCTCCTTAATCCAAACTATGTGTCATTGTGTGTTAATCTTTGATTCAAGTGCTCTCTGATTGGCATCTTTGGGAAGCTCTTACTGTATAGTTTTTGTTGAGATGAAGTGACAGAGGTGCTAATTCAACTCTGCAGTAATTTTTGAGACTGTACTTTTGTGGCATTTAGCAAATATCCTGTGAAGTGTCCATCTCTCCCAGTCTTTGACAACCTTTTCTTCTCTTTGTTGATTTGCTTGTCTGTGCTTGGCATGTGCTGTGATTATTTTTTAAACTGTTCCCTTTCACACATTAACCTTTTCAGTTGTTGTGACCAGTGCATCTGGTATTTGGCTTCTTTGGAGTTACTTCATGAGACATTAAAAGCTATCATATCCAAGTGGTAATTGTAGTAGTAGTAGTAGTAGTAGTAGTAGTAGTTTATTTACAGTATATAGCGCCCTTTACAGACAAAAGGTTACAGAGCGCTGAACAGCAAATACAGTACAAACAGTTAAAACAAAACATAAACAAAACCAATAAAAACAATAAATAAACAAACTGGAACTATTCAGCACTGATTAAAAGCTTGTTTAAAAAGAAATGTTTTTAGATGATTTTTAAAAGAATCAACAGACTTGACTCCACGCAGACCACAAGGCAGGCTATTCCATAGTCTTGGTGGTTTTTAGCGGAGTGCGTGGGACAACGTGAAGACCCTGTTGCCCAGATCTGAGAGTCGGACAAGCTGCATGGCATTGGAGCAGGCTGGTTAGGTACGCAGGAGCTTCTCCATGCAAAGCTCTGAAAGTAAGTACCAAAACTTTAAAATTAATTCTATAAAACACTGGGAGCCAGTGCAGTGTGTGCAAAATGGGGGTGATATGATCACTCCAGTTAGCGTGAGTTAGGAGCCTGGCAGCTGCATTTTGGACTAACTAAAGACGTGAGAGAGAGGACTTGCTCAAACCAGTAAAGAGAGCATTGCAGTAATCAAGCTGTGAGGAAATAACAGAATGATCAAGCATATCCAATTCTGATTTTGAAACAACATTTCTTAGTTTTGAGAGATTTCTTAAATGAAAAAAAAACACGAGCGTCTGTCTGACCTTACATATTCATCAAGTGTCAGGGACTGGTCAGAAATAACCCCAAGGTTACAAAGACTTGACTTAATAACAGGAGAGACAGAAGATAATTTAAAACTGATCTCAGAATGAAGAACAGGATGAGCAGCAATTAGTACCTCACTTTTTCCTGAATTCAACTGCAGGTAAATTACTAGTGAGCTAGTCATTAACCTGAGACAGACAATCAACCAATGTGACCAAAGTATTAATTTGGTTAGGATTAAATGAAAAAATAAAGCTGTATATCATCTGCATATAACAACAACATTTATTTATATAGCACATTTTCATACAAAAAAATGTATCTCAAAGTGCTTTACAAAATGAAGAATAGAAAAATAGAAGACACAATAAAAATAAAATAAGTCAACATTAATTAACATAGAATAAGTAAGGTCCGATAGCCAGGGTGGACAGAAAAAAAAAAACTCCAGAGGCTGGAGAAAAAAATAAAATCTGTAGGGATTCCAGACCAAGAGACCGCCCAGTCCCCTCTGGGCAATCTACCTAACATAAATGAAACAGTCCTCTTTGTATTTAGGGTTCTCATGGAAGGACTTGATGATGATGGTCACGTAGACTTCTGGCTTTCAGTCCATCAATGTTGGAGCATCATGATGCTTTGAGTAGGTGGTGGTGGCGCAGGCCGCCACCACAAAGAAACCGGAAAAAGAAACAGAAGAGAGAGTAGGGGTCAGTACGGATTTTAGAGCCACCATGAATAGTTATTATGATGAATTGAACATACAGAGTATCAGTATTAAGTTAAAGTGAAGTTATAAAAGGCCATGTTAAAGTAATGTGTTTTCAGCAGTGTTTTAAAGTGCTCTACTGTATTAGCCTGGCGAATTCCTATTGGCAGGCTATTCCAGATTTTAGGTGCATAACAGCAGAAGGCCGCCTCACCACTTCTTTTAAGTTTAGCTTTTGGAATTCTAAGGAGACACTCATTTGAGGATCTAAGGTTACGATTTGGAATATAAGGTGTCAGACATTCCGATATATAAGATGGAGCGAGATTATTTAAGGCTTTATAAACCATAAGCAGAATTTTAAAGTCAATCCTGAATGACACAGGTAACCAGTGTAGTGACATCAAAACTGGAGAAATGTGTTCGGATTTTCTTTTCCTAGTTAGGATTCTAGCAGCTGCATTCTGCACTGTTGCAAATGATTTATGTCTTTTTGGGTAGTCCTGAGAGGAGTGCGTTACAGTAATCTAGTCTACTGAAAACAAAAGCGTGAATTAATTTCTCAGCATCTTTCAATGATATAAGAGGTCTAACTTTGCTATGTTTCTTAAGTGAAAAATGCTGTCCTAGTGGTCTGATGAATATGCGATTTAAAATTCAGATTACAGTCAACAGTTACCCCTAAGTTTTTACTTCCGTCTTAACTTTTAATTCTAATGCATCAAGTTTATTTCTGATAACCTCATTGAATCCATTATTGCCAATTACTAAAATTTCAGTTTTCTCTTATTTAGTTTGAGAAAATTACTATTCATCCATTCAGAAATACCAGTAAGACATTGTGTTAGTGAATCGAGAGAGTCGGAGTCATCAGGTGCTATTGATAAGTACAGCTGTGTGTCATCAGCATAGCTGTGGTAGCTCACGTTGTAACCTGAGATAATCTGACCTAACGGAAGCATGTAGATTGAGAAAGCAGCGACCCAGGATAGAGCCTTGTGGAACACCATATCGGATATCATGTGTCTTTGAGATTGTGATTACCACAACTCACAAAGAATTTTCTCCTGCCAGGTAGGATTCAAACCAATTTAAGACACTGCCAGAGAGGCCCACCCATTGACTAAGGCGATTTCTAAGAATATTGTGATCAATGGTGTCAAATGCAGCACTCAGATCTAAGAGGATGAGAACAGATAAATGGCCTCTGTCTGCATTTACCCGCAAGTCATTTACTACTTTAACGAGTGCAGTTTCTGTGCTGTGATTTGTTCTGAAACCTGACTGAAATTTATCAAGAATAGCATGTTTATTGAGGTGGTCATTTAACTGCATAATGACTGCCTTCTCTAGAATTTTACTTAAGAAGGGCAGGTTAGAGATGGGTCTAAAATTTTCAAAGCAGAGGGGTCAAGATTATTTTCTTGAGCAGGGGTTTAACTACAGCAGTCTTAAGACAGTCTGGGAAGACCCCGTATCTAATGACAATTTACTATGTCAGAATATTGTCAATTAGCACGCCTGATACTTCTTTGAAAAACCTTGTTGGTATTGGGTCAAGGACGCAGGTGGAGGGTTTCAGTTGAGAGATTATACTATGTAATTCAGGTAAATCTATCCTGGTGAAAGCATTTAATTTGTTTATAATGGAGTACCGGGGCTTTGGAGGTTCTGCAGTGTTGGGGAGATATACTATGTTATCTCTAATATCATTAATTTTTTGATTGAAAAATACAGCAATGTTCTCACAGGTTTCACTGGAAGTATTCTGGGGCATTCCTTTGTGTTACCTGGGTTTAACAGACGATCAATTGTAGAAAATAAGACTCTGGGATTACTAGCATTGTTATTTATAATATTAGAGAAATAGCAGCCTCTCAAGACGGACTGTGTTATTGTATTCTGTTATTTTAACCTTCAATATCTCATAATGGATAGTTAGTTTAGTTTTCCTCCATTTACGCTCAGCTCTACGACATGTTCTTTTAAATCAGACACTCTTTGGGTCTTCCATGGAATAACAATACTAGAAGATTTTTAACTGTCTTTTCAGGTGCAACTATGTCAACAGCAGTTCTTACTTTAGAATTAAAGTTTTCCACTTTACTATTTACATTATCCTCGCTATTATAGTTGGCACTATAAACGGACTGATTGCTTAGAATGTTTGTAAGTTTTAAAGCTGCTGATGAGTCAAAGAAGCGTTTTTTAACAAAATGCTTCTCATGAGTGTTTTCTATCTTTATTTCTATATTAAATAGTAGAAGGAAATGGTCTGATAGACCGATATCAATGACCTGCTTTATATCAACTTTAAGTCCTTTAGTAATCACTAAGTCTAACGTATGACCTGCTTTATGTGTAGGCTGATTAACGAGCTGTCTCAAATCAAAAGAGTCCAGGAGGTTCATGAATTCTTTACTTTTGGTCACACTGATTGCGATATGAAAGTTAAAGTCGCCACTATTAAGAGTGTGTCATAGTTTAATTAAAATTGACATTAAGTCAGAGAATTCCTCAAAGAAAGACGCGTTATATTTAGGAGGTCTATACACGGATAATACTAGAACGTGAGAATCTCCATGAATAACAACGGGAGATACTCAAAGGACTTAAATTTACCAAAACTAACATCTTTACATTTTAACGCTCGAGTAAATGTTTGCCAAGCCGCCCCTTTTTCCCTGGCGGTCTGCACAGTAAAACTGTAATCCGGAGGCAGATTCGATTAAAACAGCCGCCCTTGAGTTAAGCCATGTTTTACTTAGTGCAATAAAATCAATGTTTCTATCACTAATAAGATCGTTTATAAAAAATGTCTTGTTAGTTAAAGCTCTAACATTTAATAGTGCCATATTTAATGTTTCTGAGGGCAGAGCTGAATTTATGCGTTATTGGTATTGGAACAAAAACTAAGTTATTTTTGTTACGCCGCTCTGTGTGTATTTTTTATGTAATCTACTATCTGTTTATATAGTTTTAATGCATTGTTGATCTAAAGTAGTAATTTCAATTAAATTATTGGTGTTTATGCCGCACTGCCTAGATTTTTACGTGCATTAAGATTGTTATTAGATTATTAATGTTGTGCACTTTAACGGAAGACTGTGTTAAGCCATTATGTCCTATCAAAGCAGTAGCATTACGGAAGGGGTTAAAGTAGAAGTAGACAGTCAAGATAGACGAATTACCTTAGCGATGTTTTCGGAGAGGACCCGGCGCCAAATCTATTCGGATGCAGTCCATCCCGCTTGAAGAAGCGTGGCCTTTCCCAAAAAAGATCCCAGTTGTCAATCAACCCGATGTCTTGAGTCTCGCAGAAGCCTCTCAGCCAGTTGTTTAAACCCAGCAGACGACTGTAGTATTCATTCGATCGTCTGACGAGAGGTAGTGGACCCGAGATGAAAATATAGATGATATGAGATGTCCTTAAAAGAGTTAAGAATCTGTGATAGGGGAAGAATATATAAAGAGAAAAGTACAGGTCTGAGAACCGAGCCCTGTCTCACTCCACATGTCAAAGGAGCAGAGTCAGATGAAAAGCTAGCCACACAGACTGAGAAACTCCTATTTGACAAATAAGAGGAGAACCAGTCCAAAGCAGAGCCAGAGACACCTAACAGTCTAATCTATTAATTAACATCCGATGGTCCACGTATCAAAAGCTGCAGTAAGATCTAACAGTACAAGCACAGAGCACCTGCCGAATCAGCAGCAATTAAAAGATAATTAAAAACTTTTGGAAGAGCTGTTTCTGTAGAATGTCGCCTCCGAAAACCAGATTGAAAAGAATCAAAGAACTGCTGCTTTTCTAAGAAGGCATAAAGTTGCTGTTCAACCACCTTTTCCAAAACTTTTCAAAACTAAAGGGCAGTTTTGAAATTGGCCTGTAATTACTCAAAATAGAGGGATCAACGGTTGAATTACAGCATGTTTAAAATACTATGGAACCACACCAGATCTCAAGGAGCAATTTATGATATTCAAAAGGCACAGACCTATGAAACTTAAAGATTTTAACATTAATGATTTTGGCAACAGGTCAGTAGGACATGATGAAGGTTTCATCTTCCTGAGCAAGTCAGAAAGATCAGGAAGTGAAACTTCTGAGAACACAAAAGACTCAGAACATGAGTGAGTGAGAGCACTAGGTAAGACAGCTGGACCAATATTAGCCCGAACAACATCAGCCTTGCCAATAAAAAAAGTAAGAAAATTATTACAATCACTATCAGGAAAAAACCTGAGTAATAGATTGAAATAGGAGAAATAATATGTGAAATTGTCAGTGCTCATTCATAGCTCAGGCCTACTAGTAGTTGGCAATCAGCCTAATATGGCACACCTTTTCTGCTGCCTTAGTAACTCAAATTTCGCAACTTTAAACTTTAACTTTTTTATACAGTATGGTTATTATTTTGTCCAAGGTCTGTATTTAACAAATATTTAGTTATTTTTGATGAAATGCATTTTGTAAGAAAATGTTTAAAATATTCATTGTTGGTGTAGTTTATTTTGGTGGTAGCAACAATGGGCTCCCCTCGAATATCACTCAGAGTTAAGTTTCATTTCTCTGGAAATCATGGAGCAGGAAAACAACAGAGTCTGTGGGTGTGGAGGTCTCTGTAAGCTTCATGAATTTGGCCAGGTGGCTCTACCTGCTTAGGCTGTGCTATTTTATAGCTCCAAGGCAGGCACATGCCAAGAATAGTATAGGGTGGTACTAGGAGATTTTTTGAAAGTATTGCATTTTAAATAGAACATGTAGGAATTATGTGATTTGTATCAGTCAGTTTCAGAAACACAGCTGCCATCAAATGAGTTTTTTTCAGATATATTGGTTATTCTTTCCATGTCACAAAGACCTATAGTTGACTGGTTATTTTAAATTGACTTGCTGTGAGTGTAAGTGAACCCTTCCATGGAGTGGTTACCCATCCAGAGTTGGACCCTAACTTGTCCCAGATACTGCCAGCTTTGGCTCTGGTTTCACTTGAAACTGATTTGGATTAAGCACACTCAGAAATGGAAGAATGCAATTATCACCCACACCCCTGTTGTTTACTAAGGCCCATGAAAAAAAATGAATGTCTTAAACTTTTAATTTGCCTTCAATCAATAATGTAGCGTTGTGCACAATAAATTTAATAATCACAGTATAACACAGATTAGCAGGGAATAAGTCCAAGTGTGCATGTAGAAAATGAATGAAGCATGCTGTCAGCCCTCTCCTGCTGCTGTGTAGTTGACAAGAAAATTCTAAACCTCATCTTTGAATACCTTCCATATGGCTTCCTCCGGCCTCACTAGCAGATCTTCAAACTACTTGTTATTGATGACATGTCTGACTTGGTGACCAACAAAAATGCCTTCAGAAATGTCAAAATCCTTTGCCTTTCTTGTTTATTGTTTTCACAAAATTTTTAATCAGTTCAAGTTTTACATGAAGAGGATGCAAAAATATCTTTATTGGGTCGACAAGTGGTTTACTTTGCTCCCCCGGATCCAAATATTTATAGCATGGCCAGTTCTTTTTAATGAATTGTGACTCTTTAGCCCAGCTATCCTATTTGTAAATGAAACAACAGTCCCTGGAATACTTTACCAATAGAAATTTGCCTGGCTAATACTGTGGAACATTTTTTAAAACTGCTTAAAACCCATTATTTGTTTTGGCTTTTTCGTAGCTACATTTTAGTTGTATTCCTAACAGAATATATGGGCATAGAATTTGTCATGTTCTTCAGGGATCTGCAATCTTTACTAATCCCACCATTCTCTGCTGTCTTTTGCAGTTCTTCTGTGGTAGCAATCTGCACCAGCACCACCTGATCAAGGTACCATGCAGCTCCCTGAGATGATGGAATGAAGACAGGTGTCTCAGCTGGCCATGAGACCAACTTCATCAAATCCTGTCATGTGAAGCCTGAAAACAAAGAGGATTGATTTACAGTGGGGCTGTGTGGTCTTTTGGCATTGGAATCCCTGCAGATTTTGTTTTTTCTCTTGCATAACTAGAGTTTTTTTGCTTAATCTGTCCTCCCAGCCATCTGACCTTACCTTTATCTTTTGTTACTTGTTCTTTAATACTATTGCCTACTCTTGTTTTGTTCATGTAACTTTCTGTTTAACGTCTTGTAAAGCACTTTGAGCTACGTTATTTTTATGAAAATATGTCATATAAATAAATTTTATTCCATTGCTATACTCAGCCATTTTGCCTAAGATGGCACTTTCAAAGCCTGATTTCTGTTGCACCACTGAGCGCTTGTTTCTGTTCAGTTTTTTGGACAATTGCTTTACACAGGTGGCCCAGATGGCACCCCAAGTTTTTTTTGGGATTTCAATTGTCCATCTGTTTATCATAATGTATACTTATATGAAAGGAAACTGCAAACATTTGTAATAGAATGATACATGACAGGAACAGGACAAGGTATTTTTTGTGATCAGCAGGCCAAAATCTGTAAAATATATCCAAAAGTGTTCAAGTAGAAAAATCTTCAGTTCCAGCGTAATGGAACCTGTTCATTTTAATTTAGGGTGGAAGTGAGTTAATACCTAACCATGCCTTACTGGGTCCAGTGCAGGGCCCAACCCTTGATGGATCCTCAGTCTGTTGCAAGTCACATTCATGACCTATGGGACAAGTGAGAATCACCACTCAACTTAACGTGCATGACTTTGGAAAATGGGAGGAAACTAGAGTACTAGTAGAAAAAAAATCCACATAGACAAACAACACAGAAACAATGACCAAAGGTAGGAGTGGAAACCCTCGTCTTGGGAGCTGCGACACTACAGCCACACTCTGCTCTGTACAACCATACTGCTTAAGAGAAAGTTTATTTGAGATGAATTCCACTGACAGTCAGACAGAGAATTACATATCAGCGAAAAGCCATCTAAATATAAGCAATATGTGCTTTAAGCAGAAATAACATTGATGTTTACAGAGCAGACACTAAGGTTTACAGTAATTATTGTAAAAAATTAAGAAACTTGTGCATTTATCCACCTTAATAAAAAGATACATCTCTGTGTATCCATCCATTTGCTATGTTTTGTCATTCCCTCATTCCAACAAATGGTACATCACAAGCTGTACACAAAGCATATGGGGAAGCTGTACACATGACAATAATACACCTTAATAAAAACTTAAGTGTCTGTGTGTCTATCTGGGTGCTATGTCTCTGTCATTCCATCATTCCAACAGATCACAAACATTTGTAGTAATAGAAAGAATTACATTTCTCATTTCAACAGATGGCCCACCACAAACATAAACACTGTTTTTATTAATCCCATACCAAATGGCATACAACAGAGACATTTGTTTTTCCAATAGGTGGCACATTACAAACCTTTGCAGTAATGTCTTTTCTTAATGCAACTTTTTGTGAAGTGCCATCTTGTGAAATGACAAATGCAATGTATCTTATTTCTATATGCTTTACAAAATGCATTCCAATAGTGGGGCACTGCAAACGTTAACACCAAGGCCTACTTTGATTATTTAGGTTTCAGCCCATCTTAGAGAGCTAGTTTAAAATAAGATAAATGGCCTCTGTCTGCATTCACCCGCAAATCATTTACTATTTTAACGAGTGCAGTTTCTGTGCTGTGATTTGTTCTGAAACCTGACTGAAATTTATCAAGAATAGCATGTTTATTGAGGTGGTCATTTAACTGCATAATGACTGCCTTCTCTAGAATTTTACTTAAGAAGGGCAGGTTAGAGATGGGTCTAAAATTTTCAAAAGCAGAGGGGTCAAGATTATGTTTCTTGAGCAGGGGTTTAACTACAGCAGTCTTAAGACAGTCTGGGAAGACCCCCGTATCTAATGACTAATTTACTATGTCAAGAATATTGTCAATTAGCACGCCTGATACTTCTTTGAAAAACCTTGTTGGTATTGGGTCAAGGACACAGGTGGAGGGTTTCAGTTGAGAGATTATACTATGTAATTCAGGTAAATCTATCCTGGTGAAAGCATTTAATTTGTTTATAATGGAGTACCGGGGCTTTGGAGGTTCTGCAGTGTTGGGGAGATATACTATGTTATCTCTAATATCATTAATTTTTTGATTGAATAATACAGCAATGTTCTCACAGGTTTCACTGGAAGTATTCTGGGGGCATTCCTTTGTGTTACCTGGGTTTAACAGACGATCAATTGTAGAAAATAAGACTCTGGGATTACTAGCATTGATATTTATAATATTAGAGAAAAAGCAGCGCTTCTCAAGACGGACTGTGTTATTGTATTCTGTTATTTTAACCTTCAATATCTCATAATGGATAGTTAGTTTAGTTTTCCTCCATTTACGCTCAGCTCTATGACATGTTCTTTTTAAATCAGACACTCTTTGGGTCTTCCATGGAATAACAATGCTAGAAGATTTTTTAACTGTCTTTTCAGGTGCAACTATGTCAACAGCAGTTCTTACTTTAGAATTAAAGTTTTCCACTTTACTATTTACATTATCCTCGCTATTATAGTTGGCACTATAAACGGACTGATTGCTTAGAATGTTTGTAAGTTTTAAAGCTGCTGATGAGTCAAAGAAGCGTTTTTTAACAAAATGCTTCTCATGATTGTTTTCTATCTTTATTTCTATATTAAATAGTAGAAGGAAATGGTCTGATAGACCGATATCAATGACCTGCTTTATATCAACTTTAAGTCCTTTAGCAATCACTAAGTCTAACGTATGACCTGCTTTATGTGTAGGTTGATTAACGAGCTGTCTCAAATCAAAAGAGTCCAGGAGGTTCATGAATTCTTTTACTTTTTGGTCACACTGATTGCCGATATGAAAGTTAAAGTCGCCGACTATTAAGAGTGTGTCATAGTTCATAATTAAAATTGACATTAAGTCAGAGAATTCCTCAAAGAAAGACGCGTTATATTTAGGAGGTCTATACACGGATAATACTAGAACGTGAGAATCTCCATGAATAACAACGGAGAGATACTCAAAGGACTTAAATTTACCAAAACTAACGTCTTAACATTTTAACCAGCTCGAGTAAATGTTTGCCAAGCCGCCCCCCTTTTTTCCCTCGCGGTCTGCACAAGTAAAACTGTAATCCGGAGGCGCAGATTCGATTAAAACAGCCGCGCCGTTTGAGTTAAGCCACGTTTCACTTAGTGCAATAAAATCAATGTTTCTATCACTAATAAGATCATTTATAAAAAATGTCTTGTTAGTTAAAGCTCTAACATTTAATAGTGCCATATTTAATGTTTCGGAGAGGCAGAGCTGAATTATATGCGCGTTATTGGTATTCGGAACAAAAACTAAGTTATTTTTGTTTACGCCGCTCTGTGTGTATTTTTTATGTAATCTACAATCTGTTTTTATAGTTTTAATGCATTGTTGATCTAAAGTAGTAATTGCAATAAAATTATTGGTGTTTATGCCGCACTGCCTAGATTTTTTACGTGCATTAAGATTGGTTATTAGATTATTAATGTTGTGCACTTTAACGGAAGACTGTGTTAAGCCATTATGTCCTATCAAAGCAGTAGCATTACGGAAGGGGTTTAAAGTAGAAGTAGACAGTCAAGATAGACGAATTACCTTAGCGATGTTTTCGGAGAGGACCCGGGCGCCAAATCTATTCGGATGCAGTCCATCCCGCTTGAAGAAGCGCGGCTTTTCCCAAAAAAGATCCCAGTTGTCAATTAACCCGATGTCTTGAGTCTCGCAGAAGCCTCTCAGCCAGTTGTTTAAACCCAGCAGACGACTGTAGTATTCATTCGATCGTCTGACGAGAGGTAGTGGACCCGAGATGAAAATATAGATGATATGAGATGTCCTTAAAAGAGTTAAGAATCTGTGATAGGGGAAGAATATATAAAGAGAAAAGTACAGGTCTGAGAACCGAGCCCTGTCTCACTCCACATGTCAAAGGAGCAGAGTCAGATGAAAAGCTAGCCACACAGACTGAGAAACTCCTATTTGACAAATAAGAGGAGAACCAGTCCAAAGCAGAGCCAGAGACACCTAACAGTCTAATCTATTAATTAACATCCGATGGTCCACCGTATCAAAAGCTGCAGTAAGATCTAACAGTACAAGCACAGAGCACCTGCCCGAATCAGCAGCAATTAAAAGATAATTAAAAACTTTTGGAAGAGCTGTTTCTGTAGAATGTCGCCTCCGAAAACCAGATTGAAAAGAATCAAAGAACTGCTGCTTTTCTAAGAAGGCATAAAGTTGCTGTTCAACCACCTTTTCCAAAACTTTTCAAAACTAAAGGGCAGTTTTGAAATTGGCCTGTAATTACTCAAAATAGAGGGATCAACGGTTGAATTACAGCATGTTTAAAATACTATGGAACCACACCAGATCTCAAGGAGCAATTTATGATATTCAAAAGGCACAGACCTATGAAACTTAAAGATTTTAACATTAATGATTTTGGCAACAGGTCAGTAGGACATGATGAAGGTTTCATCTTCCTGAGCAAGTCAGAAAGATCAGGAAGTGAAACTTCTGAGAACACAAAAGACTCAGAACATGAGTGAGTGAGAGCACTAGGTAAGACAGCTGGACCAATATTAGCCCGAACAACATCAGCCTTGCCAATAAAAAAAGTAAGAAAATTATTACAATCACTATCAGGAAAAAACCTGAGTAATAGATTGAAATAGGAGAAATAATATGTGAAATTGTCAGTGCTCATTCATAGCTCAGGCCTACTAGTAGTTGGCAATCAGCCTAATATGGCACACCTTTTCTGCTGCCTTAGTAACTCAAATTTCGCAACTTTAAACTGGCCAGGTGGCTCTTCCTGCTTAGGCTGTGTTATAGCTCCAAGGCAGGCACATGCCAAGAATAGTATAGGGTGGTGGTAGGAGATTTTTTGAAAGTATTGCATTTTAAATAGAACATGTAGGAATTCTGTGATTTGTATCAGTCAGTTTCAGAAACACAGCTGCCATCAAATGAGTTTTTCTTCAGATATATTGGTTATTCTTTCCATGTCACAAAGACCTATAGTTGACTGGTTATTTTAAATTGACTTGCTGTGAGTGTAAGTGAACCCTTCCATGGAGTGGTTACCCATCCAGAGTTGGACCCTAACTTGTCCCAGATACTGCCAGCTTTGGCTCTGGTTACACTTGAAACTGATTTGGGGCACTGCAAACGTTAACACCAAGGCCTACTTTGATTATTTAGGTTTCAGCCCATCTTAGAGAGCTAGTTTAAAATAAAATATGTTAAACCAATAACAAGCAGACCCCTCTTTTGTACTCATTCATCATGACTGTCCTTTATCTTTGAAAGAGCAAAGCTTTAGCAAGTAGTACAGCCTGGCTGATCCTCTGATGTTTATTAAGATGAGTACAAAGTGACCCACATCTACTACCACTCCCCCACAGAACAGCTCTATTATCTTTTCTTGTGTGATTTCCATTGACTTGAAATATTCATCCATTTTCAGGATCAGCTTTTGCTGGACACAGTTTACAGGAAGCACTCTTCAAACAATCCTGGGTAGGAGGCCAGTTCATCACAGCACCCACCTTAACAGCGCTCAGGGAGCTGATGGCCACTGACACATTTTTAACCTCATTTTAATGGATTATTTATTTGATAGATTTTAGCCTTTGCATGGACACTGTTCTTTTTATTGGATTATTTATTTATTGACCATTTATGGAAGCATTGCACTATTTGTTCAGACACTTTTGTTTTTGAATTGTTGCAATTAAAGTACCTGTTCACTCTTGCACCTTATCCTTGCTTTGTGTGAGTGTTCTTGCTGGCTCATCCCGGTCATGACTATCAAAGGTGTTGGGTTCAGGAGAATCCCGAATGCAACAGGGAGCATGGAGCAGGTGTGTCACTGGCTTTAGCACTTACTAGGGGCTAATCAACATGTGCCATCTGTTGGATTGACAGATATACATAGCAACTTGATGGACACACAGGCACTTATGCTTTTACAATTATTAAGGTAGATTACTGTCATGTGTACAGCTTCAAGAAGATTTTCAGAGTTTAGTTTTTATTTATCTTAGATTATTTTCTAATTATTTGTCTATTTAATGTTGCAGGGTTAATTAAAAAGATTCTTTTTTAATTCTTTAGATTATTGTTGTCAGTTTATGAAATATTTTTGATTTAGTCTTATTCATTTAGAATGTATTTGTTACAGTTACTACGGGTTTGGGTTTTTACAGTTTTTTGGTATATTTCCAGTTAGTTGTCCTTTCAATAATCGTGACACACAGTACTGATAATGTGGTGACTAATAACTAATAACTAATTTGATAAGAATGTAGAGGGGAGATGGCCTTTCTGGATAAACATATATATGACACTTCTGAGCAGGAAGAGCGTTCATTAAACTGTGCAGGCTCTTTGACAGGTGAGGTCAACAAACTACTTAAGAGTTTCACAAGAGACTAAGTTAAACACTGTGTCAGTACCGTAACTCAGTTTTATTTCTAAACTGTTGACACTCATATGAAGATGTTGCATCTGCCTCATCTTTTCTTTGTGAACGTGTTACATTGGAATTGTTAGAATTGCTGCTGCCTCAGAACTTTAGAGTCTCTGGTTTGAGCGCAGCCATTTTCCGTGTAGAATTCTCCCCGTGTCTCTGAAAACTCCAGTTTTCTTACCTCAGATGTGTGTGTTACATTTCTGAGCCTAAATTGACTTGCCATAAGCATGTGTGGGTGTGTATGAGTATGTCCAGTGTTGTAGTGTATCCTCTCCAGATCACTTCCTATGTTTGTAGCCTGTGACTCTGACCTCGATTAAGCAAGCCTGATAATGGACGGTATTAAAAATAAGAGACAAGGAATCATGCCATGGTTATGGGAAAATAAATTTGGCGATAAATGGATTTTATATCACAAGGGGTCAACTAATCTATGGTATTAAAAAGAGTATTCTTTTAGATTAGAAGGAGATTCTGATACTACACTGCATCACCAAGGCTCATCTAATTGCTCACCCCTAACATTGCACAGATTATACAAGTGATAATTTGAGTCAAGAAAATGTGATTATTTGCTACCAAATGTCAAGTATGTGCACCCCAGGCTGTAGGGATCATCATAGGCCACAGAGTTGTGACATTCAAGAAAGCCGCCAAACACGTGCATAGTACTCCTTCTTATAGAGCACTTAAACAAACTAAAGTATTACTAGCATGTCACTATGGCCAATATTTTAAAAGTAGTTATTTTGGGAGATGTGCTGAATACGTAAGAATCAAACATAAATTAAATGAATTATTATTATTGTTATTCTAAAATCTAATGTCTATACATAATACCCCTTTAAAGTGAGGTTTCAGTAAAGTCAGTATCCCTCTTGTGTGTCATAAAAGGTGCCTAAAAGAGGTGAACATCAGGTCATTAATATTTTTCTTTCAATACCCCTAAGGTTTTGATGGACAACCAGCTAACTTGGGTGAACCCAGAAATATCCTGAGATTAGTACGTATATTCAAAACAAATTCTACTAGAATCAAACATGGCTAATTTACTAACACTGCACTTAACTATCACCTTCACTGTTCAAGGCAAGTGGGCTTTATTGTCATACCATCTATACACATACAGTTAGGTCCATAAATATTTGGACAGAGACAACTTTTTTCTAATTTTGGTTCTGTACATTACCACAATTAATTTTAAATGAAATAACTTAGATGCAGTTGAAGTGCAAACTTTTAGCTTTAATTCAGTGGGTTGAACAAAAAGATTGCATAAAAAAAAATTAAAAAGGCGACTAAAGAATTTTTTTTAACACAATCTCTTCATTTCAGGGGCTCAAAAGTAATTGGACAATTGACTCAAAGGCTATTCCATGGGCAGGTGTGTTCAAGTATGTCATTATGTCATTATCAATTAAGCAGATAAAAGGCCTGGAGTTGATTTGAGGTGTGGTGCTTGTATGTGTAAGATTTTGCTGTGAACAGACAACATGTGGTCAAAGGAGCTCTCCATGCAGGTGAAAGAAGCCATCCTTAAGCTGCAAAAACAGAAAAACATCCAAGGAATTGCTACAATATTACGAGTGGCAAAATCTACAGTTTGGTACATCCTGAAAAAGAAAGCAAGCACTGGTGAACTCAGCAACGCAAAAAGACCTGGACGTCCACGGAAGACAACAGTGAAGGATGATCGCAGAATCATTTCCATGGTGAAGAGAAACCCCTTCACAAAAGCCAACCATGTGAACAACATTCTCCAGGGGGTAGGCGTATCGATATCCAAGTCTACCATAAAGAGAAGACTGAATGAAAGTAAATACAGAGGATGCACTCAGTGGCGTAGCTAGGGGGAGGCGGAGGGGGAGGTCCACCCCGGGCGGCATTATTGGCCACAAGGCTCAGTATAATTCGTGTGTAAGCAGCAGGGTTCGGAAAAATATCACTCATGTAGGAAAAAAGTCCATCCATCCATCCATTTCCCCACCCGCTGAATCCAAACACAGGGTCACGGGGGTCTGCTGGAGCCAATCCCAGCCAACACAGGGCACAAGGCAGGAACCAATACCGGGCAGGGTGCCAACCCACCACAGGACACACACAAACACACCCAGCACACACTAGGGCCAATTTAGAATCGCCAATCCAACCAACCTGCATGTCTTTGGACTGTTGGAGGAAACCCACGCAGACACGGGGAGAACATACAAACTCCACGCAGGGAGGACCCAGGAAGCAACCCAGGTCTCCTAATTGCGAGGCAGCAGCGCTACCACTACGCCACCATGCTGTATGAAAAAAGTCAAATTCTCTAATTTTTAACCACAAATGCTTGAAAAATAATGTTCAGACTGTCCTTCTGCATCAGACACAGCAGTTGAAATGTATGAGGCAATGACAAAATAAACATAAACGCGTTACACCGATAATAATTTCTAGGAAGATAAACAACTAATTTACAATTTATAATTTAGTTTCGTTATTAATCCGAATGCGTTCTTGCTCTGCGTAGAAAACATCCCCACCTATTACTTTGGTTCTGGTTTTCGTAGCGTAATTATATTAAACTAATAATTAGAACACGGCTTATCAGTGTGTCGATACTATATTCTTTTTTAGTTGATGATTATAAATGTATATAAAAAATTATTGCTGTTTCTTTATATATGAATAAATCTATGCAAAATGTATCTTAATTTTTCTCTATACGTCATTTTAATTTTCTATTTAAATAGTTTAACATATTCAGATATGTTGGAGGGCGGCAAATTGAAGCACCGCCCCGCCCCGCCCCGAGCGGCACGAACTCGAGCTACGCCACTGGGTGCACTGCAAGGTGCAAGCCACTCATTAGCCTCAAGAAAAGAAAGGCTAGATTGGACTTTGCTAAAGAACATCTAAAAAAGCCAGCACAGTTCTGGAAAAACATTCTTTGGACAGATGAAACCAAGATCAACCTCTACCAGAATGATGGCAAGAAAAAAGTATGGAGAAGGCATGGAACAGCTCATTATCCAAAGCATACCACATCATCTGTAAAACACGGTGGAGGCAGTGTGATGGCTTGGGCGTGTATGGCTGCCAGTGGCACTGGGACACTAGTGTTTATTGATGATGTGACACAGGACAGAAGCAGCCAAATGAATTCTGAGGTGTTCAGAGATATACTGTTTACTCAAATCCAGCTAAATGCAGTCAAATTGATTGGGCGGTGTTTCATGATACAGATGGACAATGACCCAAAACATATAACCAAAGCAATCCAGGAGTTTATTAAAGTAAAGAAGTGGTAAATTCTTGAATGGCCAAGTCAGTCACCTGATCTTAACCCAATTGAGCAGGCATTTCACTTGTTGAAGACTAAACTTCGGACAGAAAGGCCCACAAACAAACAGCAACTGAAAGCTGCTGCAGTAAAGGCCTGGCAGAGCATTAAAAAGGAGGAAACCCAGCATCTGGTGATGTCCATAAGTTCAAGACTTCAGGCTGTCATTGCCAGCAAAGGGTTTTTAACCAAGTATTAGAAATGAACATTTTATTTCCAGCTATTTAATTTGTCCGATTACTTTTGAGCCCCTGAAATAAAGGGATTGTGTTAAAAAAAATGCTTTAGTTGCCTCACATTTTTATGCAATCTTTTTGTTCAACCCACTGAATTAAAGCTGAAAGTCTACACTTCAACTGCATCTGAGTTGACACAGGGCAGGAACCAATCCCGGGCAGGGTGCCAACCCACCGCAGGACACACACAAACACCAAGCACACTCTAGGGCCAATTTAGAATCGCCAATCCACCTAACTGGCATGTCTTTGGATTGTGAGAGGAAACCCACACAGACACGGGGAGAACATGCAAACTCCATGCAGGGAGGACCCGGGAAGCGAACCCGGGTCTCCTAACTGTGAGGCAGCAGCGCTACCACTGTGCCACCGTGCCGCCCTGCATCTGAGTTATTTCATTTAAAATTCATTGTGATAATGTACAGAACCAAAATTAGAAAAAAGTTGTCTCTGTCCAAATAGGTGCAGTTTACAGTAATAGAAATTTAAGGTTCTACACTATAAATATGTCAATTTAACAGTGCAGAGTGGTGGCTAATTTTACATAAGGGAATGCAGAACAAGGAACAACATCTGTACAAATCGACATCATAGACAAACATTTATGTACAGACATGTATAATTATTGTACATGAACAACAGCACGTTAAACAAGAATCAACTAAATATACACAGTTTATCTTTAAGATGCACAATCACAGTTATTCAGCATCAGTAATTAGCACATAAGTATATGCCAGTCTAGAATGTACAAATATGAACCAAAGTTAAGCAGTCACTCATCAGAATATCAAAAATAAGTTCCTTAGAACTGTCTTAAGTGGTTTTCTCTGGGAAATGTCTTTTATGTTTTCAGTGAAATCAGTGGCCATCAGAGCGTACTTCCAATAGACAAACAGGAATAGTAGTGAACGCCATGAACCAGAACAGTCTGACATCCCTCATGTAAATGTACAGAACTTATATATATTTTATAATGTGAGGTATATAATGAATGTAATCCAAGTGACAACATGTTTCTAGTATTGTGCAAATTTTTTAAAATAAGTTTAACTCAAATACATTAAAAGAAGGTTTCTCTTTTACCTGCTTTTTTAGGTGTATTCACACACCTAATGTGATAGCCATGTCTGTCTGTCTGCATTAAGGAACTTGACCCCATCACGTGGACCGATCTTGTTGAAATTTGCCACATTTATTCTTTAAAGAAATTTCTTGAAACAGTTTAATTTTTTAACATATTGCAAACAAACTACACAGAACAAAGTTTTGAAATTTCAAGATCTCCCAATAAAGTGCACTGGCAATTCTGCACAATGGTCTATCTTGAAATGGAGAAGTGTTCTGTGGTGGCTATGAGGCTAAGGACTGTGCTGGTATCTGGAAGGTTGCTGGTTTAAATCCTGTAACTGCCAGAAGGGATGCTACTCTGTTGGGCCCTTGAGCAAGCCCTTTAACTTGAAAATTGCTTGAGAGGTGCTGCACAATGGCTGTCCTTGCACCATGACAACCAAAGGTAAAATGAAAAGAAAATTTTCCCTTGGGGATTAATATAGTATATCAAATCTAAAAAATAATTCTGAATCAGTATACTGTTTCAATTTTACTCTGTTTACTTTGTATCTTTTACTTGTCTGCAAGCTCCTTGTATCACCAATACGATGCCAGGGAAAGGGTGCTCATCCTAAAGCAGCTTATACAGCAGCATCTTCTCCTGCCACTTTAGACAAATTAATCATAAAAATAAAAAAAAAAACACCTTTCTAAATATGAATGGAAGAGGAAAACAATAATGTAAGAATGCGTAAGACTGATTTGACTGATTAATATGATTTAATAATACTGACTAATTAATATTATCTGCAGATTATTATAATAAAGAACCAATGTGATCACCCTGCAGTTAAATGGTGTTTGAAATAATTAACATTGTATAGCTGCCCTAACTGAAACTATGAACACAGGACAGATTTATAAAGAGAACTTTAATTGATCTGTGGGCAGAGGATCAGAGGTGCTGGGCATGCAACGTGCAACAGACTGAGCATGGTTTACAGTTTCTCCATACCCGAACGACTGCTTTCACTTCCATGTATCTTTAGATACTAATTTTAAAATCTTTTAAGATACTTTTACCTTTAGTATCCCCATTATACAAAACATCAGTTCTTAGTTATTCATATCATTTTAATGAATTACTGGCTTTTAACTAATAATAATAGTGAACTTTCATTTCTTTTTCTGATTTTATGTTAGTGTTAGTAATTTTGTATTAATACTTATTTTTCTTTTTGTAGTTATTGGGTACTTCCCTATTGGGTATACTTTCAAAATGTTATGTTTAACAAAGTTGAAAACTAATTAGTGACATGCCCTCCACCACTAACACACATCAATCGATGCTATTTTCACATGACATGAATATGAATCTTGTGTGCATGAAAGCCATTGAAACACCACAAGGCTATTTAAGCTACACTTTTAATTACATGATATTGTAAAGTGTTAAAAAGCACATACATTATGTAATCTACTAACACATGTGATTGAATTCTGTTATCACTGTTATTTTTTAAAATACTTATTGCTACAGAAATATTCAAGAAATTTTTTTTTTTTAATTTAGTTGGATGAATTCACTAAAAAAATCTGGAATGCTCCAACATTTATGTCAGTTAACTTAATCGTTGAACGCACTTGAATATGACGCTATGCATGCATTTTCTAACTTGTTTCTTATTAAACTTCTCACATATAATTCATTTAAAAATATAATTATTTAAAAAATGTATCCATTACTGGATTCTGTTACATTGTAGTACAGAAAATATCTTTATCATTTAATTACAACATTACATTTTTTTATTTCCTCAACAAAAACTTGTCACCATAAAAAAACTCTTTATGAAATCACAATGTGAAAATAACGGGTTATTGTTTCCTTCTCGGTTTCAAACAAAACACTGCTCTCGAACATTTGTCCGAAACTGAGCAATTACATTGCTTGCTCTGTATGTTAAATGAATAATTTTAAGATTTTTTATTCTTAAGGTATTCATTTTTGGGTAAATTCATGACCTATTTCCATGTTGTGTTTCTGCATGAAGGAGAGCTACTCCTGCATGCCTTTTTAAAAACGTGTTTGTTTCCACATTTATTATCAGTAATGTTTTAATTAATTTTTATGTTCAGATTCCCTTACATATGTGTAACGAAACCTGTTGGAATTCCGTCAAAAAATAGCGAATTATTTTGTGGCTTCTGGTATCGTATATTTTTCATATAAATTTTGAATAAACATGAAGCTGGCAATTTACCTCACCAACAAAATGCCATTGTTATGCTAGTTTCTGAAAAAATAAGGGTTTGTGATGTCTGGTGCCTATGATTGTACTATTGGTCCATTAGCAGAATACTGTATATTAAACCCTGTTCTAGGAATTTGGGTGTGATATTTGATAGTAACTTCAAGTTGGATAAATGCACAAATATTATGTGATTATGTAGTTATGTGGTATATAAATTATGTGGTTAAAGCTTGATTTGTGTTAACTAAGATTAGGTCCTTTTTGTCTGTTGCTAATCTTGAAAAGGTGACACGTACTTTTATTTCTTCGCACTTGGACTACTGTAACTCATTATACACTGCAGTTACCCAGCAATTCCTTTCTCAGCTAGAACTGGTTCAAAATGCTGCAGCTAGATTTTTGACCATACAGTATGTCTTCTGTTTCAGCCTCCCTTCTTTGGCCTACATGGTTGATTTTAAGGTGCTATCATTTTTGTTTAAGTGAGTAAATGGGTTAGCGTCTTTCTTTCTCTCTTTAACAGCTTTATATTCCATCTCACCAACTTTGGTTGTCTGATCAGACATTTTAAATGTGCTTAATAAATAAATTAAACTATACTAAATTAAACTAGAAGCACAGGAAATAATTGAACACTGGATCTGCATCACACTAGCCATCTTGCCACCAGCGAAAAATTAGATTCTTATATAATCATCCAGGATAATAAGGCTAGTTTATAAAAGTTTGTTTCAATTGAATCTTGTTATAGTCCACATTGCCAAATATCTTAGAAAAGGCATTTACCTCCGATCCTCTCAAAAATCACCAATCATGTGCATCACAAAATAATTTGGAACCAATCAGTGACTGTGATGTCTTCCAGCATCTCTGAGGTGTTTCAGGTTGGCCCAAAATATGAACTGGAACACTGTGGTTTCACCTTCTTCTTAGTGCCATTGAGAAATGTTTTACTTTCATTTCCACATGTCATAACTGCTCATTATAATGAATGATTCAATCAGGAATATCCTTTACAGGTGGTCACCATGTTATGCATTTTGGAACCAGACAGAAGAGCAATTCATTTTTTCAGTGAACAGTTCATGAGAAATCCAAATGAACTATTCATTTCGATCTTAATCTGCAGTTAGTTTATAAAGAATGGCTGCATGTGAGTGAGTGAGGGTCCTGCAATAGACTGGTGCCTTCCACAGCTGCTTTATCCCCTACCCAGAATTGTATTAAGTGAGTTTGAGAATATTATGCTATGTTTTATATGGCTCTCTGACAGATAATGTAAGATGACAATTTTACTTAATTTGTGTATATATTTATTCATTCATTAGCCTGCTTATCCTAGGCCTGGATCGCAGGGAAGCTGGAGGTTATCCCAGCAAATCATAGGGTTCAAGACAAGAACAACACCTGAACAGGTCACCAGTCCATTGCAAGGTGTGTTTGTTTATTTATGTATGCATTTATTTATGCAAGGAGGCTGAAGAGGGACTACTTTGCAGTCAAAAACAATAAAAACATTATTAGGCTTAATTGGCTCACAGGTTTGTTAATAAGGCTCACATGATTAACTTGATTATATGGGTGACGTTGGACAGAAATTGTCCACAGAAAACTTGAGCTCAGTGTGGTCAGGTATTAAAACCTTAGCTGGCCATCATCAGTCAAAAATAACAACCCTGTAAGGGTTTTACCTCCAGCTCTGGTGTAGCAAAAGGGTTTATTGAATATGACTTGAGATTTGAGCAGTTTGATTTTACTGGGCAAGTGCAATGCTTGAAGCAGATGGTTTTGGATGAGGGAGAGGTATTTTTTGGACAGAAGAAAGTAGAGAACATTTTAAGAAAATTAAATTAGAACATTAGAACATTCTAGACGAGAACAGACCATTTAGCCCAACAAAGGGCCAGTTCTATCCACTTAATTCTAAAAAAACATCAAGTTGAGTTTTGAAAGTCCCTAAAGTCTTACTGTCTACCACATTACTTGGTAGCTTGTTTCATATGTATATGGTTCTCTGTGTATAGAAAAATGTCCTACTATTTGTGTAGTGAGAATTCAAACAAAATGACACCTTTTATTGGCTAACTAAAAAGATTACAATATGCAAGCTTTTGAGGCATCCTAGGCTCCTTCTTCTAAAATAAGATCAAGTCTAGTTGGCGCCCCACTACATTCATAATGGCTAACACGGTACAACACCCTAGTACTACTGTTTGTATGCAATTTACCCATAACAAGTTTCAACTGTGTCCCCATGTTTTTGATGAACTACATTTTTAAAATAACAGTCTTGATCCTTTCTACTAACCCCTTCATAATTTTAAACACTTAAGTCATGTCTTCTGTTAATCTCCTTTTGCTTAAACTGTAAAGGACCTTTTGTAGTGCTGCTGTGTCCTTTTTAGCCTGGAGACCAAAACTGTACACAGTATTCCAGATGAGGCCTCAACAGTGTGTTATAAAGCTCGAGCAGAACCTCCTTAGACTTGTACTCTACACATCAAGGCTATATAATCTAGCATTCAAATACCAATACAAATAAAAGTCCTGAGCTAGGCCATCTTAGTGGAATCCTGAAATCCTGTGCAGAGCAGCTCAGCTCAATTTTAAATTTATTTTAAGGTTTCCATTAGAACAGCAGACGGTCCCAAATCTATGGAAACTGGCCACAGTAATTCCAGTAGCTAAAACAAAACCCTAAAACCTTAAACTTACTTCAGACTGGAGGCTCTGACACCACTTGTTATGAAATCACTTGAAAACTTACAAAGCTAATAAGGAAAACTCAAGAGCTATTACATCCATTTCAGTTTGCCTACAGGTCTAATGAAGGAACAGAGAATGCTGTTTTGTCACTTTTCTTCATCTGTTGCATAACCTCTAGGAGGGCGTCAAGATTTACTCCTGTTTGTAGACTTCTCTTCAGCTTTTAACACCATCCAGCCCCACCTTCTTGCAGAGTCTTATAAGATATTTTATTTTGGACTTCAGTTTGGTAGGATGGCTGATTGACTTATTAACAGACAGGACTCAATGAGTGTAAGTCAATTGTTGTTTATCTGAAATGCTGTTCTCATCCTCAGGGCTGTGCTGTTTCACCTGATTTGTACATCCTCTCTGGTTTTCACAGTAAATTTGTAAACATGTTCATCTTCAAATTTCTTGATGACTCAGTGATTGTAAACCTACTGATTGACAAATAAATTAGTCATAGTCAAGTAGTAGATGATATTGTTAACTGGTGTGAGGAGTCTTTTCTACTCCTAAATCTTACAAAACTAAAGAACTAATAATCGATTTCAGAAGAAACACCATTCACCCAAGAGAAACAATGAATTGTTGACAATTATAAATATCTAGGAACAATCATAAACTCAAAACTGATTTTTAATGAAAATACAGAAGCCATCTGCAAAAAGGAATAGTAGCTCCTCTATTATTTAAGCAAGCCAAGTCTTTTGGTGTGAGTCCTACCATTATGTCATTTTTTTATAATGTATTGAGTCATCCTACAACAAGATAATGATCTAAAATCTACTGCTAAGGCAATACATTACTTGTTCAAAGCTAAAAATGAAAGGTTATTGAATGGCCAAGCCAGTCACCTGATTTAAATCTAACTTAGCATGCCTTCCATATGCTGAAGAGAAAACCTAAGAGGATAAGCCCCCAAAACAAGCAGGAGCTGAACATGGCTGCATTAGACACTTGGCAGAGTATCACCAGTGTAGATGTCTATGAATCAGAGTTAGCAAACAGTCATTGCATGCAAGGGATATGTGACAAAGTACTAAATATGACTGTTTTAATAGACCAGTCATTGCTATTTCCCAAACATCATGGTGCCCTTTAATGGGAAGGCTGTGTATAAAGAGTGCTGTCATTTTTACATGGTGGGACCTAAATGTTTCAAATACCTTTAAACGAAAGTCTGCATTGTGCACTTCAATCATGTCTGAATGGTTTGATTTGTAATTTTAAACTTGTGGAGCAGAAGAGGAAGTCAATGAAATATATGTCTTTGTCCCAAACATTATAGAGGGCTTTGTAACTCCATGGAAAGGCCAAACCAATGAGAAGCCTCCAGTGGTAAAGAATGTGAGGGGACTTCTGTCTCATACTCTGTTTAAGGTGGTTATATGATCACACAAGGTCTATTAATAAAAACAAATTGGGTACAGCAGAAGAAATCAGACCAGAAAAATGAGTTTAAAAATTGTGAAACCTTTATACAGTGCCTTTGTGCAGCTTTAAAACATTCTTGTCCTGTCCTGTTTCCTATTGCATATTCATATTCTTACAAGCACTCCACCTGATAAATAAAAGAGTGAATTTAAAGCCAAAAATCTTTGCAACAGGAGGGAAAAAGGGAATTAATGAGAGCTTAGTGAGCGTGGGTATGTCCATGAAAAGGCCCTGTGAGACTAGCTCCCCATCTAGGGTGGGTTTATGGCTTGTGGTAGACAATGCCCAGATAGGATTGGGGCCCTGCAACCCAGAGCTGGAGGAAGTCAGCTTGATAATGGACAGACAGATGGATGTGTCAGGGATTGGGTGGTTGTCACAGATTTATATTTTTCCATTGTTCACTTGTTATGCAAAAACACTCCTTGGGGAGTTTCTGTTTAAAAGCATGAGTCAGAATGTGAGTATTTAGGTCAAACTGTCTTGGCATTCACATTCTCAAAACACACAGATGTTATTTATTCAGTTATTTTTGACATATGACAGCTTAGTGAGTAAGAGAACTGAGAGTGTTGCTACATTTTGGAGGGGCAACATAAAATGAACTATTTTCTTTAGCTCTCAACCTCCATTCTATTTCAGTTGTCTTTTCCAAAGTGTTACAAGTAACCAAGGCAAATATCAGTCAGTCATTCTCCAACCTGCTATATCCTAACACAGGGTCACAGGGGTCTGCTGGAGCCGATCACAGCCAGCACAGGATACAAGGCAGGAACAAATCCCTGGCAGGGTGCCAGCCCACTGCAGGGCACACACACACAGTACACACTAGGAACGATTTAGAATCGCCAATGCACCTGTGACAATGTGGGTTCAGGCTCCACACTCCCATGGCTGTTGGAAGCACTTGAACCCCACACCTTCGATAATGAAACCGAGTGAGCTAGTCAATGGAGGCAAACGGAGCATCTGAGCAAGGGATGGTTGAAAGTGCAACAGTGCTTTTATTAAAAACAGTCAACAAAAAAAAGTGTTCCATGTAAAGTGCAGTTCATGCAATAAATAATCCATTAAAAGAACACGTGGAGGTTAAAATCAATAGAAAAACAATCCTTTAAAACGAGAGATAAAATCTTCTTTAGGAAGCAATCTTTAAAACAATAACAAACCGGTGCATCGCTTCGATTAGCGTCTCACCTGCTTATCCCGTTAGGGCTTAGCAGCAGGCAAGACGCCTCTGCAGCTGCCCTCCTGAAACACACGCATGAGACTGGAGACCTCCCAACCCTGGCTCGTATGGCACTCATCCCAGCCTCGGAGAACTTGGTTTCCACCAACGGCCAGGTCGCCCACGCTGGAGATTCCAACCACCAAGTCTCCCGACTTCCGCTGCCTTCCATGGCCTCTGCGCCAGTCGCCTTCCCTGGTCACTCCCGCTACCTGATCGCCAGCGAGCGACATCCAACTGAAACGCCTGGGTGTTGGCCCAACACCCAGCTTCCTTACAGCTGCCCTAGAGCGCCGATCGCGCCACCACACGCACACACCGCCTGTCCGTCTCTCTTGCACCGCATGCTTCCTCGCCTCCCTGTAACCTCCGGCCCTCTTTCCTCATCTCCTTTCTCCTCTCTCCATTTTTACCACCTCCCCAAAACCGACTCGCTTCTTTTTAAAATGACGCTGGCCATCACAGCTGTAGCATTAGCCACGGAGCAATCACGAATGGGCAGTTCCTCACCTGTGCACACGGTGAGAAACGCCACATCGACGACTGCCCCGCTCGCCACAACATCGCCTCACGGCCGCCTCGGGTGCGGTGATTTTTCAAAACGGCCTTTGCTCAGTGAGCTGTGGACCCATAACACCACAGCACCTAACCTGCATGTCTTTGGACTGCGGGAAGAAACCGAGCACCGGAGGAAACCCACAGGTAGAACATGCAAACTCCACGCAGGGAGGAACCGGGAAGCAAACCCAGGTCTCCTTACTGTGTGTCAAATGTTTCATTCTTTATTCTGTATAGCACCTTTCAAAGCACATCACAGCACAACTGACACAGAAGTGCTCAGTACCTAATAAAAGTTTTTTGGGTGATTGGGGAGGCAGGAAAAGATTATGCCTTCAAATGTCACTTCACAGGTAGTGTCCTACATGACTGTGCTCTACCAAAGCGAAATTCTAGAGGAAGTCAGTCAGTCAGTCATTTTCTAACATGAGGGTTTTGGAGCCAATTCCAGCTAGCACAGGGTACAAGGAAGGAATTCTAGAGGAAGAATGCTCCAAAATTAATTAGGCTTTTACTTGTTAGACACAAAATCCCCTCCACAATTGTTTGCCCTTTCCTGCATTTCCCTTGCAGCAGCCCTTTGAGAGGTCATGACAAGAAACACTTATTCAGCATACCACTAGTATATCAGTTGTTTGTTTGACCTTTCTCTTCACTAATAAATATAAATGCTGCTTTACTTCTCAGCAGTAAAATGCTTCAATTGCCATTTTCACCTAAATTCACCAATACTCCAGCTATATGTCCACCTATCACATCATGCTTCCTTTTTTCTAGTACCAGTGCTAATTACCTTTTCACAGATTTACTTCCATTAGAACCTCTAGGTGGCAGAACTGAGAAATGCCTCATTTAAGGTTTCTATCTGTCACACCAGGGTCTGTATTTTTCAATCGTCCCAGAATTACCCCGAGGAATTACAGTAAAAGTCACACTAGAATAAAAATATGTCCTATTTCAGTCCCACGCCCAGTAAAGAGTTGGAATTCATGTCTGAGAATGACTGATGTCTCGATTTTATGGCATGCCTTGCCATTTGCCATAAATTGACACTTATGATGGTGTTTTGTTGTTTTCTGATACAAATGCTGAGGCCTCACCATAAAGATAACAATAATAATAAAGTAGAGGAAGAAGAAGGAGAAGCATCAATTATTTTATTTTTCAGAGTGCTAGGCATCTGCTTTGAGGAGCACATGGCTGCTGATTGCTGGGACAAGGTCTGAGGAGTCAGAGAATGTATTTAATTGTACTAAACAAAAGCAATACACTAATAGTGGGTAAAATGCTGAAAAGAAAAGTGTTATCTTTAACTTTATGCCTTTTGGTGATCAGTTCATCTACTGCTTACTTAACTATTCACAGTAATAGAAATTTTAACCAAGGGGGCCCAAACACTTGCATGCCACTGTAGATGGTGACCGTGGTTTCCTCAAAGTCCAAAGACATGCAGGTTATGTGGACTGGTGATACTAAACTGGCCCTAATTTGTGTTTTGGGTGTATGTGGGTGTTTGTATGTGTGAGTGTTCAACCAGCAATGAACTGGCACCCTTTCCCGGGTTTGTTCCTGCCTTGTGCCCTTTGCTGACTGGGATTGGCTCCAGCACTCACCTCAACCATGGTCAAAGCAGGTTAAAAAATGTCTGACTGACAAGCACATCCATCCATCCATCATCTAATCCACTATACCCTAACTACAGGGTCACATGAGGTCTGCTGGACCCAATCCCAGCCAACACAGGGCGCAAGGCACGAAATAAACCCTGGGCAGGGCACAAGCCCACCGCAGTGACAAGCACATTACTTTTTAAAATCTATGCACAATATAAGTTATTTAAAAACAGAGAATCCGTAAAGTAAAGAACACAATTACATGTAAAAATGGTGAAAGTAAGATATTGCTGTACAATATCCATCCACTGCAATGGGCTGGCGCCCTGCCCGGGGTTTGTTTCCTGCCTTGCGCCCTGTGTTGGCTGGGATTGACTCCAGCAGACCCCCCGTGACCCTGTAGTTAGGATATAGTGGGTTGGGTAATGGATGGATGGATGGATATCCATCCATTAATTTCTTAACTTGCTTGTTTACTTCAGGGTCATGTTCAATTGGTGCCTATCCTTTCAGTTCTGTATGGCTTGTCAGTCCACACAGAACAAACTTATACGGAATTACGCTGAGCCATCTCAGCTTATGTGGATGTGTTTGAGATGTGTAAGGAAAACTGGCATACCTGGCTGAGAAGATGCAAATTCCATATTATTCCATATTAACGCGCCTGGGAGCTGGAAGATTGTATTTGTAGTTATTATTGTGTTTTCTTAGTAATTTATATGACTATAGTGGAGAAGAGGGTGTTTTGTACACTGTGATTAAATAAAGTCAACTTGAGGACTTTTACCTGGTGTTTGGAGTCGTGGACAGGGGTTCAAGGGAGCGAGAGCGCCCCCTATCTACCACAGTGGCGTAGTTGGCAGGATACTCTAGCGCCATTTGCAGAGGACCTGTATACAAATTTTCTGTGGGCAGTGAACCCAAGAAGACAACGCCAGGACTCACCACAACATCTCCAAACCCAAAAATCAGAATCCAAAATGGGGAAGAGGAAGGGCAAGCAGAGCAATATCGCCAGCGGGAGTGACCTGTGTGTAATGGCCGACGCCGGGAGGAGTTAAGGAGCGGCCTTTCAAGTCCGGAGAAACCTCCAGGATTCAACGAGCGCTCTGAGGTACGTGATGGGAACGTTATAGAGAATCCTTTTGTTATAACTCACTTTGTCCCATGCATGTACCTCGGAGAAGATCACCTGGAGGCTCCGCAGGGAAAAGAAGACTGCCCTGGAGACGACGGTGCGCTCCTGTCGGAACCTGAGCACAGGGGAAAAGACTTCCGCATGACGGCAGCCGACGAGGGACACGGCAGCAAACCTGGTGCTTTCTGGGAAGGAGGAGGTCCACGTCCCGCTGTTTGCGCCTTCAAGCCCGAAGGAACGGACTCGGACATTCCAAAGGGGAAGGGGAGGCGAGCGGAGCACCGCTCACAAATCAAAAAGGTAAGGAGGGTCAGGAAATGGCTGTTCGGGATGTCGTAAAAGAAAATAAGACAGACCACAGTCCGCTGAAGAAAGCGACCTGATCCTCGACCGCAGCCTTAGAGAACTCCAAGTCCAAGAAGCCTCCGGAGACCCGTCAGAGCACGTGCCAGAGGCGGGCTTACTCATTGGCTCTCGGCCAGCAGGGAAGACAGACGAGGAAGTAAGTCTTCTGCCGGTCGAAATAAATAATATTGACTTGCGGGAACTCAAGCGCTTAATCGAGCCCGTAGCAAGTTTTTACAAGTCCTGACGACCATTCAGAAGATCATCGGGAATTGGGAGCTGCAGCCAAAGAGCCGTTGGCAAAGGTGAGGGATTACGTGTGCGATTTGGTGGGGAGCCTCAGTATATCATAAGGTGGCGGTACAGGTATGTGAAACCCGTATCAGTATATAAAACAAGAGGGACGCAGTGTAAACCAGGCCCGCTTTTAATAAATAGCAGGTGCCAGTACACTACGTGCCCTACAAACGAGGTCGGTACGTTAACCGAGTGGTCAGTGGAAGGGCTAATCGATCCGGAGCAGCTAGACAGTGCTGACTCCCGGCGAGGCAGCCCTAAAGATGCCGCCACCGTAATTTGTAAAAGTAAAGGTGTGCAAACAGTAAAGGGTCTCTCTTACTTAATAGAGAGACTCAGACTGTGGACAAGCCCCAGATTAAGTAGGAGATCCGAAAAATAAAACGGGGTCTCCTGACAAAAAAGAAAGAGAGAAAGCACCGTTAGAGGCGGCAGGGGTTTCTCTCCCAGCAAGAGAAGGCGTGGACCTAACATTTCCTTATTGTTTTTAGTCCCGTAGGGGGGGGAATACCAGGAGGACAGAGGCAGTGTTACGGGTGCGAAGGTTGGGCCATATTTGGTGGAACTGTCCTTGGAGAGAGGGGACAAGATGTCGGTTTGGACTAATAGTCCCCTAGGTTCTCCAGGGACCAAGATGTTCAATTAATCAAGGCTCAACCAGAACGTGCTCTTGGAGGAAGACTTCCTCTCGGGGCAGGCCACTCCGAATCATTATAATTCGCCGCTGGGAGGGGAATATTGTGGAGGATGGCGGCCGCTTATCCCGCCAATACCCCCAAGCCGCCAGGTGGAGCCCTCCTTGCAGCATGGAGGTCCCCAGAAGACCAGCAAGGGCATCATGGACAATGTGGTTTTATGCACAGCCCTGCTGGATGCCATGGGGCCACAGGAGGGAGCTGCAGGGAGGACCGAGGATTTCTTCGTGTTCTATGACACGGAAGTTCGTCATAGGACAAGCGGCGGGCTTCGGGTTGAAGAGAAGAGCTTTACCTGACCCGAAATGATTGAGATTCACATGGACTGGGGATTGGGAACACTTCCGGTCAGGAGATATAAAAGGATTGTGGGAGCTCCCAGATGGCGAGCTGAGCTGGGTGGAAGGGTGGCAACGCGTCTGGGAGCTGGAGGATTGTATTTGTAGTTATTATTGTGTTTTCTTAGTGATTTATATGAGTACAGTGAATCCTCGTTTATCACGGTTAATCCGTTCCAGATTCTACCGTGATAAATGAATTTTCGCGAAGTAGGATTCTTTATTTATAAATCGAATATTTTCGCAGAGTATAGAAAACCTGTTTACGACCTTCTAATTACGTTTTGTAACATTATTAGAGCCCTCTAGACATGAAATAACACCCTTTAGTCACCATTACACTCGTATTACCCAATATATTAGACAAAATAAGAGAAAATAAGACATATTAGACGTTACAAATATCATATTACTAGGCGACGCCTTTTAAAGCGACTTTTATCCTCAATTTTTGTGCGCTCCATGTGTACATCAGGCATGTAAGTGTAGAAAATGAGAACATCAAATTGCCCATTCATAACATCTCCCGAAAACCTAAGTTTTTTATCCCCTCAAGTGCCTGTCCAAAGTCGTACAATGTCAGCCTGAATCTGTACCGCTAAAGACGGAGTTTCATGCACTAAATAAGCTATAGATGAGAATAAGCAAGCACCATCTCCTGATATTTACTATGCGGTGAGGCATTTGTACTCCATCAACATTAATTATTTCCAGAGACATAATTTTGTCTATTTTTCCAGCGCATCACGCACAAAAGCAAGGGAACGATGACAGCACCAGAACTCTGCTCACATCGCCGCGCGTACCTCAAGCCGCAAGTAGTAAGTCTGTAATAAGCGGAATACCACTACGCTTTGCACTCACGGGATGGAAGGACAATCCTGAACGCTTTTTTATAGTAGATTATTGTACTGTACATTTAATTGCACACAACCACTAACCTATGAAGGTATGACCTCAGTAGGAGAGTCTTCAGAGGTGGTGCAGTATCTTCAGCAGGTGCATTGTTGTCTTCAGTGAAGAAGTACTAGGAGTAGGCAGTTGGTGTCTGGGTGCGCGCTGAAGAACATCTTGATAGGCAGTTGCTGGCACTGTCTTTTCATATGCGTGAGGAGGCTTTTGTAGGGTATTGCCATCTTTAATCATATCCAAGAGTTTCACCTTCTCCTGGATAGTAAGCATCTTCCTCCGGCGCTTAGTTTTATTGTCAGAAGGCTTAGAAAAAGCAGCATGTTTAGGAGCCATCGTAGGGCTTAGATAAAAGTTCTCAGAAAGCGCATGCGTAGTGACGTAAGCATGTATGAGAAAAAAATCGCGAAAGTCGAAGCGTGATATAGCGAGGGATCACTGTATAGTGGAGGAGAGGGTGTTTTGTACACTGTGGCGATTAAATAAAGTCAAGTTGAGGACTTTTACCTGGTGTTTGGAGTCGTGGACAGGGGTTCAAGAGAGCGAGAGGGCCCCCTATCTACCACAAATATATATATATATGTATATATACTGTATACATATATATATATACTGTATATATATTTTACTTGCTTTAAAATGCAGCTTTCACACCCAACACACAATTTAGTATCATCATTTCTAAATACATATCCAGGCTGAGAAAAAGCCATTGAAGCAGTACAATCATCATCCAGTTCTTCAGTGGAGAATGCTGATAGAGACACTTCTGATGTGGCGGAGTACAGGTGACATTATTCTTGCAGACAGCTTCTGGCTGGTCTCTCACCATTATAAATACTCACACATTTTGCATATTCAGTGAGCTTTTATAAATCTTGCCAGGTATGGGTAACTACCATCTGAGCTATGTTATACTCTATATGGACTGTGCTCTTCTAAGATCCCAACACCACCTTTTTCCTATCGGTGCCCAGTGGCCCTGCTCTAATTAATCATAGCCTCTGCCTGAAAATGATGGGCCAGGCATCAGGTGATGGATCAGGACTGCTTTAATCAACCAAAATCCCGGCCAGAAAGAATTCACAGCCACATCAGCTGTATTAGGCTTACAAATCAAAATGATCAAATAGTTATTTTTCAATTCTGGTTACAGCACTTCACTACTGATTCACCAATCACAACACAGTACCCTCTAGAGTACGCTCACTTCACTTTGTCTGCTGACACTTTTGACAGTGTTCATTTCACTGAGAATTTCATGTTATATGCAATGTCCCTGGAATAGTTCAAGGAAGAAATAACTAAATAGGCACATAAATAAATATGCTGCAAATTTTTTTTAATGAAACATTTAATTATTTATCCTCACATATCAATTTCGTATGTCCTGGGATGACCCTATTTCTCTTATTAATCTTTATTGTATGGACCTGAAAGAAATGCCCCCAAATCCCTGCAGTAGCCCTCATATTTTATTCTACCTTTTATATCCACAACATCAGGCAACAAGATGACATACCGGAACAGGCAGTGAGGAATGTTACACATTTCTGTATTATGTATTATAGATAACATGTCCAAAATATAAACAGAATACAAATATGAGTGTTGGTTAAATAATATTAATAAAACTTGGGTAATAATCAGTTCATTTTTCGTAGACTGCCAGGTGGCTTTTCTGTCTTGGTATGTTGATTGGTCTCTGGTTCACCATGGTCCAACATTACACTCGGATGGAGTGGCATAAAAAGACAGCATGACTTGTCAGAATATGGCAGCTGAAAGTAAGAGAGACCAAGCTTCTTTGTCACCTATGTCTAAATGTTAGTCCATTTTCTTTGATGTACTCCCAGACCAATGGTATATCATAGTGTGCAAGGTGACTCCCTGCCTCATTCCATTCCTGTGTCAGTACCCCCATTCCATCCCCAGACAAATTGCAATTGCCCTTATCGCAGCCCACTTGTATTCCCCCAGGCTAGCTGGCCAGTTGGTTACAACCAAATTAATGCAAAGCCTTAAACCCCCCCAGTCCAGCAATTAACAAAGGTCTTACCTCATCTAATAAATCATAAATGTCCCAGAGCAGGGACAGACTCATACAGTTTCCCTAAATTTGAAAATTGGATGTTAACTTTGGGCGGCACGGTGGCGCAGTGGTAGCGCTGTTGAATCGCAGTTAGGTGACCCGGGTTCGCTTCCCGGGTCTTCCCTGCGTGGAGTTTGCATGTTCTCCCCGTGTCTGCATCGGTTTCCTCCCACAATCCAAAGCCATGCAGGTTAGGTGGATTGGCGATTCTCAATTGGCCCTAGTGTGTGCTTGGTGTGTGGGTGTGTTTGTGTGTGTCCTGCGGTGGGTTGGCACCCTGCCCAGGATTGGTTCTTGCCCTGTGTTGGCTGGGATTGGCTCCAGCAGACCCCGTGACCCTATACACATACATACATACACACACACATTATATATACAGTATACATATCTATATCTATATATATATCTAATATCTATATATATATCTATATCTATATCTCTCTCTATATATCTACACATACATACTGTACATACACACACACACACACACATTATATATATCTATATCTATCTATCTATCTATCTATCTATATATATATATACACACATACACACATTATATATCTATATCTATATCTATATATATATATATATATTGTCACACACGCACGCATGGGAGGCAGCTAAAGGGCTTGAGTGAAGGCAGTTCGGAGGCATGCCGGGTGTGGCAGAGTGCACTGACTCTTTTCTCCCTTGCCTGTAGACCATCCCCGGGATTTCACCTGGATCACCTGACATCACTTCCGGGACTGAGCCAATGGAAGTCGGCCACACCAGCTCCAGTCCCTCTGATGTCACCTCCGGCTACGAGCCAATGGTGGAAGACCACGCGCCGGATCCATACGACCTCACTTCCTGTCTCCCCCTTTAAAACCTGCCCCTTTTCCTTTGTTTCTTCAGTCTTGTTTTGGACTCGGTTGTGTGCACTTCAGTGCTCTGTATTTTGTTAAAAGAAAACGACTTTTGCAGCCAGGATACCACAATATATGGTGGCTGCCCCAACTCTTTATCTGTCAATGTCTCGCTCTTGTGACAATATATATAGCAAAATCCCAGCGCCAGCATGCAAAATACGGCCTTAAAAGTTTTATTAAGAAGACAATTAAACCTTTTTAAACTGAGGGAAAATATACCAATAATTATTTGTTAAGGATCTCTTTGTATACCACATTGTGAGTTCGGCCCTCCGGTTGTAATATGACCAAGCTGTGCGCTGAGCTTACTCTTAAGCATGCAACGTACAGTTGGCCATGTGAACAGTAATCTTGTTTCAAATCTCACAGCTTGGATTGCTGCTGTCATAATCGGTTTGAGTTTCATGGTTTTTTTCAATTGCTTACGACAGTATTTGTAGGACTTGTGTTGAAGAGACATTCAGCATCTGTCAAGCGTTGTAAGTATACAACCAGTTTCATCGATAACTTCACATCCAGCTTTTGAGAGTTTAAACATTCATAAACATCAAAGTGTCCACTACTGAAATCGTCACCTGTGAATCTAAGATGTTTAAGAGGCATTGGCGGTTGTCCAAAGGTGTAAAATATTTGGCCATTTCGGTACACTTGAAAGTGACAACCGAACAATTCAGCGGCAGCCATCAACTCACATGCAGATGCATAGGTGAAGGGCTTAAGCATTTCACTCTTATAGTGCTCCTGTGTAGTATAATTATCTCCTGTACCGTCATCAGTCCACACCTTGAACCTGTCCCAGTCATTCAATACATAAGACACAATGTTCCTCCGGATATCAAGAGTGAGCCTGATATGGCCGTGCAATATGTAACAAAGAGAATGGAAAAGGCAGGTGCCATCTCCGGGCATGGAAACCACTCGGTAAGAGACAGTCCTTTGATCGATGGTGATCACCTCGATAGACATGTTAATGCGGGTGCGGTTGGAATGATAAAGGAAATGGGTACCTGAACAATGTAAAGTAAGTCTAAAATACCTACACAATAACTATAATCGTAATAAATGAATAATAAAACAGCTGAGAAGCCGTGGATTAAATAAAAAGGCTGTAGTTATCAGCAGGGAGATGTGAATCCCGTGGCGAAGCAAGGAAGAAAATGTAGAGACTGGAGCGATGGACAGCCTCATATAGGCAGGCAGCCAACAACGTGGGAGGCGTTGGGATGGGGGACCCAAATGCCGCCTCACCTGGTGACTGAGCTGCAGGCTATGGACGTATATATGTACATAAGTAGGATTCAGTTAGCGTTGGGAACCCGTGTACCAAATTTCTTGAAGATGGGCCCATAAGTAACAAAGACTGTTGAAAAGTTCAATATGGCGGCTGACAGTGGCATCATACCACCGAAATAAGTACCAAATTTCAGCCTTCTACCTACACGGGAATTTGGAGAATTAGTGAAATTTCGTTGGAAAGTTCAATATGGCGGCTGACAGTGGCGAAATAAGTACCATACCACCTACAAATAAGAATTAGTGGCGTTGGACATTGGTTTCGTCATACCACTGAAGTTAGCGCAGGGAAGCCGCCTACCAAATTTCGTAAGAGATGGGACCATAAATAAGAAAGTTCAACATGGCGGACGTTGTTGACCGTTATGACCGTTACGCGTAGAATTTCGAAATGAAACCTGCTTAACTTTTGTAAGTAAGCTGTAAGGAATGAGCATGCCAAATTTCAGCCTTCTACCTACACGGGAAGTTGGAGAATTAGTGACGTTGGAAAGTTCAATATGGTGGCTGACAGTGGCGTCATGCCACTGAAATAAGTATGTACATTGGTTTCGGTTAGCGCAGGGAAGCCGCCTACCAAATTTCGTAAAGATGGGACCATAAATAAGAAAGTTCAACATGGCGGACGTTGTTGACCGTTATGACCGCTACTTGTAGAATTTCGAAATGAAACCTGCTTAACTTTTGTAAAAAAGCTGTAAGGAATGAGCCTGCCAAATTTCAGCCTTCTACCTACACGGGAAGTTGGAGAATTAGTGACGTTTGCAAAAATTCAATATGGCGGCCGACAGTGGCGTCATGCCACCGAAATAAGTATGTACATCGGTTTTGGTTAGAGCAGGTAAGCCACCTACCAAATTTCGTGAAGATGGGGTCAGCCTTCTACCTACACGGAAAGTTGGAGAATTAGTGACGTTGGAAAGTTCAATATGGCGGCCGACAGTGGCGGTACGTAGGTTTCGTTAGCACAGGAAGCCACCTACCAAATTTCGTGAAGATGGGGCCATAAATAAGAAAGTTCAACATGGCGGACGTTGTCGACTGTTATCGACCATTATGACCGTTACGTGTAGAATTTCGAAATGAAACCTGCTTTACTTTTGTAAGTAAGCTGTAAGGAATAAGCCTGCCAAATTTCAGCCTTCTACCTACACGGGAAGTTGGAGAATTAGTGAGTGAGTGAGTGAGTGAGTGAGTGAGTGAGTGAGTGAGTGAGTCAGTGAGTGAGTGAGTGAGTGAGGGCTTTGCCTTTTATTAGTATAGATTCAAAAAATAAATGTGTATGCAGATTACTAAAATACAAATTAAGTTTAAAAGCAAAAATGCATACCAAACATAAGAGCAAAATTCTTTCTTTATATTGTAACTGTTTTAAGTCAACTGTTAACCATTGCTTTAGCCCCTGATAACAGATGTCCAGACCCAGATCTTTGAGAGACCATCTAATGTTCTCAAGTGTAAAGCCCCTGATCTTTGAGAAGCTGGCCCACCTTTCTCCATTTATGTGTTCTGAAGTGCATGAACAAGTCACGTGAAACTCCAAGGACGATCCACCCCCAATCTTCAAAAGTATGAAAACCAAAGGGAGAATTATGCCCACCTCCCAGAAATGTCAAGTGAGAGATTGGGTGCTAAGCCCCTGATAAGTGGTAAAGCTAGTGATGCACCTGCTGTCTACCAGCAGCCATACCACCTGCACTTAAGAACAGGTCATCCACCTGAAGCTGTTCGGGCCTGGCAAGTATTTCGGTGGGAACCCAACCAGGAAAAGCTTGGGTTGCTGTTGGAAGAGGTGTTGGCCTTGGGTTGCTGTTGGAAGAGGTGTTGGTGAGGCCAGCAAGGGAAGCATACCCTGTGGTCTGAATGTGGATGCCCCAGTGCAGCCACAGGGACAATGTGCTGTAAAATCCAGGGTCCTGACTGTCTATGGTCATTAAAGATCCCTGGGCATCTGTCATAAACAGCAGGGTGTGTCAAGATGTCCAGGCTAAATTGTCCACCATGGCTTGATCATTCTATCCCCCTAATCATCTCCTGTCTCTAATTGGCTAACTATCTCTCACCCCTTCACCACCTAATGGCTCATGTGTTGTAAGCATACTCATGAAAAATGGCTGCCATCTCATCATCCAGGTGAATGCTGCGCATTAGTGGTAGTTGAAGTGCCTCCCCACTCTCTATGTAAAGTGCATTGAGTAGTGAGAAAAGCACTATATTAATGTAAATAATTATTATTATTGTTAATATTACTTGTCCCCACCATGGACACTGTGGCATGGACAGGTGTTTACAGTTCAAGCAGAATGCACGTGAGGTCCTTAAATTATTGACGAACACCGGGTAAATAATTAATTACATTTCAATTTCTTTTTTTAACTTATTCAAAATGATTTACATAGACAGTGGAGAGCCACTTCAACCACCACCACCATGTGGTATCCACCAAGATGGTGCTCATTTTTTCCATTAAAGAGGCCTGTCTCAACTTTTTATTGTTTACTCAGTAAATCTACTGTACCTACAAACATCTTCCTTTAATCTCACAATCGTCCTGTGATTTTGTTGTTGTCTTACTTTACTTATGTATTAATGTTGTTCTATTTTATTGTTTTTAACTGTGATACCTTTATCACAAAGCTTTGGGTTTAAGGGGCTTCTTCTTCTTTTGGCTGCTCCTGTTAGAGGCTGCAGCAGATCCATCTAGAGCATATCTCTACTTCTCCAGGGTCTCCTCAACCTGCTCCCTACTATTGCTACAGATCACAATGTCATCCGCAAACATCATAGTCCACAGGTGTATGGGTGTGATGTAACCCTCCCCATTAATTCAGGCTTGGGACCGGCATGAAGAAACACACTGGTTTGTGCACCCCTTGTGACTGGGTTGTTTAAGGGGCTACTTATGGGATATTTTTTATTATAAAGTTTTTTTATGTGGTTATCGTGGACAGTGTTTAATTACTGGGACCTGGGTACTGAATTGTGTTTCTGCATATGGATGTTCAAATGACAATTAAAGATCCTTGATCCCTAAATAAATGTTCTTTCTGGAACCTTCATGTTTATGAGTCTTTTGAAAACCAAAAATGGTTCCTCTATGGCATCACTCTGAGGAATCTTCTGGGCACCTTTATTTTGAGTCTACCTTACTAGATTTACCACCTCCCTGCTGCACGCTGTCTCTTTGCATCATTTTGTGTTGCCCTTCACAGAACACATTATTACAAGGTGCATTACAAAGCAAACAGGAATGTCATCCAATGTGACAAGATGACATATGGGATCATTCACTGATCTATATTGCTAACACTCCAAAAAAAATGAAACGACTACATTTCTATAGATATGGGCCGGGGTTAAAAAGAAGCACCAAATACGACGAAGGCCCCCTTTCGTATTTCTCTTACATGCACAGAGTCCTGTTTATGTATTATTAGTATATCATGTGTGCACACGCAGTCACACCTCCGTACGCGCTTCTTCTCGATATAAACACAACATTCCGCAAGCATGGCTAACAGAATGCGCAGCCCCTCACGTTTGTTGATGGGGTCTGATTGCTTAAACACGAGCAGGCTTTAATCTCCAGGATTTTGACAAGCAAGCTTTACTGATGAGGGTTATACCAATGATAGTCTAGTCTGCCTTTTGTGTACTGCTCCGTCTTTGGTTATCACGTTGATTTTGATGTGTCCGAAATATCGACGTTTTATAACTACAGTACATGCATTAACTGAATCAATCCCATTGTTTGTCTGCCACGTTTTTGGAAATCGCCTGCGGGCGGGGAACAGGAAAGCCAGTCCTATAAACACTGTAAGAGGGCCGTGCCTGAGTGAGCCGCGCTCGCGCCGTAACGCACCCGCAGCAGCCAGACAGCCAGCAAAGAGCGACATGAGGGGCGCCACGGGCAAATCATTCTACTTAGCGGCAATCGCCCTGGAGGATTTTCTTAAAGAACCCCCCTTCGGGTTCACGGTGGAGAAAAGGGGATCTGGTTACCGATTCGTGAAGTACGACCCAGAGAGCTGCTGCGTGTTTATCGATGACGTCCAGACAGCCAAAGGAAAAGTTATTTTCCAGCACTCTCCCGGGAGGTAAAGAGGCCACGACATAGAACAACGCATTCGTTCATTCGCAACTCTCTTCAGCATACTGATGTGGATTTTTGCCTTCGTTTCTCTAGGTCGGTGAAGGTGCGATCTCCGGGAGAGTATACGCAGCTGAGAAAGAGGCTGACGTCCAAACTTATCTTCGTGCTGGTTTCAGCCTGCGGAGGTTCTGCAGGCGGTTCAACGAAACGAAAAGCCAAAGGTACCCATTTTACCCTCAGCTATGTGATTTTTTTTTCATTAAACATCAGAAACTCTAAACAGTATGGGTTTTGTTGTGAAGGAGAAGCAGTGGGGGATGGGGTCTGGAAGACAACGTAAAACTACTGCAGAAATACAATTGGCACTGGCAGTCCCAGGTCAGTTGGTGTCATAGGTGAATATACACAAGCAGCCCCAACACCTTTTATGGATACGTGTGTATTTCATTGTAATACTAATATGAGAACTATAACAAGAACAGTATTGTCTTCTTCATTAGTAGCAATAATAATAATAATATTATAGTGTAATGCAACATGGCAGTCATTAAGTACAAGTACTAACTGCTGTAATTCTACACATCTGAGGAATGTGGCACAGTGCAGGTAGTGATCGATATGTCTGAATAAGTCACTTCACTGGAGGTTCTTTCAGGTGAGTGTAGCACATTGCATGGCAACAAGAACCTACACCATTCAGTTTTACACATGCTTTATAATTACTGCATGACTGCTAGTAAATACCCAGGGTTGTAATGCTGAACATACACACACATCTGAAGACACTTATCGACAGTCAAGGTCCCAAAATGGTACCTGATGGCCCTTTGTTCCTAGGGTCAGAGGTGGGAGCTCCCGCATTTTAATTCTTTTCAGATCGCTGCATTGGCTCCCTGTAATAGAATGTGTTAAGTTCAAGTCCTTGATGCTTGCTTGCTTGCATTAGCACTTATGTGTACTGAGACACTTGGGAGGTCCCATGCTTCTTCTCAACCACTTAGGTCTGCTTATGAGTGGCATCTGGTGATGCAAATTCTATGTGGAGTCAAAGCTCAATCCAGACTTTTTCCATGTGTAGCTGTTAGCTGGTGGAATGAGATGCCCACCACCATTTGAAATTCCGACTCCCTCAATGTCTTTAAGAAGCGTTTGAAGACTGTCTTGTTTGGTAAATTTCTGTCTTACTTTGTAACTAAGGGATTGTAACAGTATTTTATTTTGAGCTCCTCACTTGCAAAGATCATTTTTAGATCCTTGTCCTGTCACGCTTGTTTCCAGACAGTTCCCCAGACTGATGTTACTCAATTATGTTGACCTGCGTTGTAAGTCGTTTGCATCTGCTAAGCAAATAAATGTTTAATGTAATATAAAGAATTATTATAGAAGGACATTTCTTTTTCCTACTAACACACAGCAATTACCTCTGCCTGCAGTGAGGTTATTTCAAAACGCCATTATGGAAGCCAAATAAGAGAGTGCATGGCTGTAATCTTCAGTTAGAGCTAATTAAGTTATATGCCTCTGGACATTCTTCTGCTGAATCAATGCAATCAAGAGGGGTAAAAATAAAACAAATCCACTAACTTTTATAGATTTAACTTTTTACTTCAGGCTGCTTACTTTGATTTATTAGAAAGTTCAGTTACGCTGTAAGTGAGAGGACAAATAACTTTAGATGATGTTAACAAGCTACTGGCCCTACCCTCACTTAGCACTACTGTTACTAATTCAGAAACCTAACATAAAAATATTTGTGATGTCATCTTGACATAACCTACCTTCACCTTATCCCTCTTCTCTTCGTCCTCCTTCTTTTTTTAAAAAAAAAAGGCATAAAATTGCTTTAAAAATGTTGTAATTTTTAATAAAGACATTTGCTCTTTAGTTAACTTTTTTCCCCAATATTTAACCTATTATTATTGAAATTTTACCTAGACTTGTACTGTGTTCCATTTACCACGGAAGTCAGATGTCGATGCTGGGAATGACTTCATAGCAGAGTTGACCAGTAAAACATTCGGAAAAACAATTTGGACACGTCAAAGAAAACCCTTTGTTGTGCTTGCTCTGTCAGAATACAGACAACTACTGAACAATGCATTCTGCCGTATTTTGCGCATTCTTAATACCATAGCAACATGTCCACAGACACAAGTTGGACCGTTCTGTGTGTATGACTGATTTATTGAGACACAAATAGACAGAAGTGTTAATAAACAGCATAATACTACAGCTTACATCATGGTATTACCCTGTCGCTCCAAGGGCTGGTGCTGTTTAATAATGTCTCTTCTCTTCCTCCTGCACTTTCATTGTTTTTTTTTTTATCATGTGTTCCAGAAAGTTTTCAATATGAAATTATTTATATTCACAGTTCAAAATGTCCATTGCTTTGTCTTAGAGTGGCATCTCTCCATTTATGTTATGATGTCCGTCGACATCCATGACTCTGAAAAAATTCTTTATCATCCTGGATATGATTTAATAAATGGCCTGGTCTGAGTGAGTGAGTGAGTGAGTGAGTGTGACTGACTGAACCCTGACATGGTGCCTGGGGTTGGTTTCTGTCTTGCTTCCAGTACTTTTGGACCTTTCAGCCCATCAAGATTTTTTGTTTAGATAATAGCTAAGCTATCCCCAATATCTGAGCCAGGTACTTCATAAAGATTGTCAAGGTTTCTGCTCCAACTACATGTCTTGATAGGGTGCTCCAGATTCCCACAACTCTTTGTGTAAAGAAGTGCTTACTGGATTCCTTCCTAAAGACACATCCACAACTTCACGGAAGAGACTGTAACAATTGACTAGGCCCATAAACCATGACAAATTTGAAAATATTCCTCAGTGCTGGTTTTCCTTGGCATGGGTAAAACTGTAGATCATGGGTGCTCTTATTAACAAGCACAGTGATAATGACAATGTTAATAGATAGATAGATGTTTATTCGTCCAAAGGGAGGTTAAATACACAGAAACTGAGAATATTTTGGCAGTCACTCATGTAGGATCTTTCATTTCCACAGTCCATTAATCACAAGAACCTAACGACTTTAGTAAGCTAAAAGGCAATGGTTCAGGACAGCCCTTGCTAGCAAAGGGCGGAGGAAGTTTTAGTTGTGTTTGCATCAAACCATAGCAATTTAAGAAATTCTTTATAGTAAAATATCTGCTAATTTTTAAAAGGTCTCTTTTTTAATGTCAATAATAACTTCTCTACTTATGTGGAGTCTGCTTAATTACATAAAGTAACATTAATAACCAAGCTTCTCAACCAGCAAAAATATTCAAATTACATTAGCATTGCTTCAGTTAGCAGATTACCAAAACTGAAAGAGCTGCACAGATTTTATTGTGTTATTAAACTGAGATATGGATAGCTCAAGATGGATCAAGTTGTAAAAGTCCGGTCACTTTTGGCATGAGCAGACACCAGTGTGAAACATGGCTAGAAATATATTGTAGTTCCCAATTCCCGGTGTGCACTTAAAAGATGTTTGTGGCTTCATAGGAATATTTTATATAGAAGTGTCTTAGAAAAAAACTAGAGGCGGAAAACAAACCAGTGACCACATTAAATATAATACATTGACTAGAAACCGAACGTGACATCAAATATGGAGGCCAATCAAGACAGGCACAGCTTAACTAAGGATTTTCAGAGTGCTTTGGCCACTAGTGGGATCTTAGCCATGGAAGCTCCTTATGACATACCAGTTTAAGTTTTTAGTGTAGCACTGCTTATGCACGTCTGTCAAGAGGTTTGATGGCTATTAACTCTTCGTTTTTTTTCCCCAAGGAGTGTGTGACATAGATAGAGTCAGTGCGTGTATGTATGTTTCAGCATCACTTCCAAACAGCTGGATTTTCATGAAACACATGTTTCTCATTGGTCGAATAAAAATACCGTAGGGTAAAATTAACCCTAACCCACCCCCTTCTGGGTAGGGTGGGGGGGTGATCTTGTGGTCTTTTATGCATGTTATCATCCAGTTGACACTCAGAACGACCACCAGAGGGCGAACTGGAGATGACTGCCAGCATTTTTTATGTTTGAGCACCTCTGTTGCTTTTGAAATTAATTAGAGTTGGCCGGTTCCAGGCATCAACTGGATGATAACATACATACAAGAACAAGCACATTAGTGAGTCTTCATTGCTTGTTAATTTAGTTTTATTTTTAAAGTTGTTTTTTTTTTATTATATTTTTCTCAAACAGTTAAAAAAAAAAAAACACTTTATTTTCCTCCCGGGCAACGCTGGGTATTTCAGCAAGTTAAGATAAATAGGAAAGACAATATATAAGGCAAATGGCTAGAGTTAAATACAAAGGAACTACACTATAAAAGATCTTGTTTAATAGATACAGTATGTAGTTATTAAAGGCACTATAGTACGATAGGTGAATGCCATGCTTAGAACATTTACAAGTTTGAAATATGAGAGGTGCTAATTTGTCCAAAGTGTTCAAATCTGAATCAGCTGTAGAAGAAGAGGACCAAACCCAAGGCATCACACATGCAAAGCCCCGTACTAAAGTGGGGCTGCTTCTTTTACATGGAACGTGGGAGTTACTTCCGGTGTTACAAGACTGTCCCTCAGAAGTACTTCTGGGTAAGGCTGAAGCCCCACAAAGTTGGGACTGTTAGTCTTTCACGTCCCCCAACAGGTCTGTTCCATGAAACTATAGTTCCCAACATATTCTGTTCGTATCTGTAGAGGTAACATAACCCAGTGGTACTGCTACCTAGCATTTTGGGGAAGAAAATAACCCAAATAAATTGTCTTTCCCTGTCCTTCTATTAAATTTGCCTCGTGGTGGAGCAAGGATGCTTATTCAGTTCCAGCCGAGATGCCAGTCCCTGCTCATCATCCATCACAACTGTGTATTTGTATGTTTGTCCATTCTTTGTAATTTGTTAGTGGACCACACTGATGTTGCTGTGCCCTCCCTCCCTTTATATTGAAATCTGACAGAAGGGTCCAGCAGTGGATCATTGAATTAGAGTCTTGTGAGTATTGCTGTTTATTAGTGTTTTCTGTGATTTATTTGCTTTGTTTTCTGCATTTTGGCCTTTTTATTGTGTTTTGGGATTAGTTCACCTTGGATTGCCTTTTTTGAAAAATCTTTTTTCTTTTGATAATTTTGTTATATTTTTCAAGTTTTTTAGTAAATATCTTTGTTTATAAAGATTCATCACTACATCTTTGTTTACAAGCCAGAGGTTTATGGTTACTCCTTCCCTTGCTGAGGATTGTGGTAAATATTTCTGGTACATTAGTTGCATATTTAACATCAAAGCCAGATCCTGATTTTTGGGCCTGTGTAGGTGGAAGCCTGCAGGTAGTAGATGGGGACTTGCTGACTTGGAGTGAGAATTTTCTGGGTAGAGTGGTGAGGATCCTGGTCTGTTTTCTGGAACATTTCGGAGGCCTCACAGCCCATTCGCCATATATGTAACACAATCCCCTGGATTGACGCTTGCACATCCTATCACTCCTCATTACCCCACATAGGCACTCACTGTGTTTAACAGGTACAATATGTTGGTGTCCCGGGATATAACCGAGATCTAAAGCCTGACACACCTTGGTCCCCAAGAATAACGTATGACACATCTTCACAGGGTCCCCACATGCTATCTAGACCTAAAGGCCGATACATCTTGGTCTCTGAGAATAACGTAGACCAGGGCTTCTTAAGCTTTTTAATCTTAGGACCCAAATAAGAAAATCAATACCATTCTGGGACACGAGGAAAGGTTTACAACCATGATGACAGCAGAGGAATAAACAGACAAATAACAATTGCTTTGTGACAATAAGCAGTAAACGGTGTTGTTTCCTTTCAAGCACATTTCTCACATGACTATAACTGAAATAGAAGTAGAAAACAAACAGATTAATAAAACAATAATTATCATTGAAAACATGGAATAGATTCCTGAGGTGAAGTATATCACTGCCAGAGTAAGTACTTAGTTTATGCTTTTGTAAAGCTGAGAAAAGTTCATTTTTGGGGTTTAGTGTTAGGAGATGACGGTTTTTAAAAGAACAGTATAAAAGGTCACTTCGTCAATTGATTCATGGTGCCGGACAAGGAATAAAGCAATCAAAAAACAATTAATTGATGCAGTTTATTTACCTGGTCTTAAATAACATTTAAAAAGATACAAATTCCATCATTAACAATACGTTTTTCTAAATGAGTTTGCAAATAGTTCAACATATCATGCTTTTCATTTAACACTTCAAAAAACTGAGTAAAAAAGTAGCTCCTAAAAAACATATGCAGTGTTTTATATGGTGACAGGATAAATCTTTATGAATAATTTTTTTGAACGGACTAGTTTGAAACGTTTTCTGTTACTGAGTGAAGTTGTGCTGAATTCCTACAGCTTGTCTCAACCTTTGTATATTTTCTGCCATTCTTATAATTCTCATTGGTCCAACAACCATGTTCTTCACACTACTAGCAGACTGAAATTTATAAAAGCAATTTGTAACAGTGTTGTGAGAAGGCATTTGTATTGGTCGAAGCACAATGAACATAATGCAGAATTGTCTTGCCCCTCTGCTACAGAATTAGATTCAATGTATGTTGTAACAGTGAACATATAATGAAACAACGACCATTTGTCTATGGCCACTGAACCTACTTTTAGTATAAAGCATACAGTATATACCACACATCCTAATCACTTGTAAGTCATGGCATTCTCAGTACTTGTCACATCCTTGTACTGCGGTCCCTTCACCTGTGACATTCTAACATCTCGCCCCTTTTCTTAGAAGTGTCTTTGCTTGTTAGTGTAAGTGCCATCCATGGTGGATGGACTGGTGTCATGACTGGGATAAAAGGTGAATCCTTGCCTGGCCAGGAAGCCGTAATGGAACGAGAACATGAAAGGAGGCACATCCCAGCCAGGATGGTTATTGATTCCTGTCCCAGTTGTGGTAAAAGAATGATAGATGGACTGAGAGATTCGGAATGACTCATACCCCTCAGGTTTGAGTGGGACTTGTAGTTTTGAAGGATGACCCGGTCAGAGTCCTAGAGTGCTGCTGGGGATACTGTACACCTTCCTGGTTTGGGAGGTTTCTGTATGACCTGTGAGTGCTTCCATTATGTGAGGCCATACTTAGTTGGAGGAGGGCTCTGTCCTAAAAGAAAGCCAACTTGCTTCAAGAATTGAGTCAAGATTTGGGAGGCAGCTGGAGGAGCAAAAGAAGGTATTGTGTTCATTGGATATTGTGGCGTGGACTTTGGAAAATAAGAATTACACTATATTGGTGTGATTGTGTCTGGGGGTTGGTGGTGCAACCTGGAGGTTCCATTAGACATCTCAGTTTGATCATTTTGCTGGTTGTGACAGGGTTATTTCTTAACTCCTTGTGATCCGTCAACAGCATTGTTTCTCATAATATTTTCCCATAGTAAACAGTCTGCTAAACAGAGGGAGATGAATCGCTCAACACAGAATTAGTGCTTGGTTAAACTCGGCTACTTTTATTACATAATCATGTGGTGCCCTGTCACATACTTGTCAGTGACCCAATATGGGCTGTGACCCATAGCTTAAAAAACACTGAATTAGATAAATGAAGGCTAATACCTGTATATCTTGGGCAATGACACTTAACCAAGGAATGATGCATTATTCCTATCAAGCTCTCCTCTGTTGGGGTGTTCCCCTCAGCCTGCTGACCATCTATCTATCATTTCAGTCACTCAAGATGTATAAAGTATAGAAAATTAAAAGCAAAGTAGTATTTATGAAGAATACAATAATAGCACAAGAAAAAATCTAAATGAAATAAATCATAGAAATAGAATAAAAAGTAGAAATTAGTAGTTGTTTTATGATGTGGAAACAGAACATTAGCAGTGAAGGAAACATCAGTGACTGAGGGTGTTGTCCCAGTAGCTTGTTTAGTCAGCAGTCGAGCTGATGCATGGAGAGCTTCTTCAGTGCTCAGGTTGATAGTCTCTCTGATGGAATGGAGTCTCTCCTATCCTCTCTCTCTCTATCTCTCTCTCTCTCTTTTCTATCCCTCTTTTGTCTTTATGCCAAATGGCCCTGTGGCCCTCTGCCTAAAAGCTTTTATCATGAAAATTGCTTTATCTGTGGTATCTCCAGTTTCCTTGTGAAAAGAGGTTATCCTGTCTAACATTTGAGTTATGGGCTGTCTGGTTATTCTAATCTAATATTATAATGTGAATTACACACTTGGATAATAATGAATGAATGAAAATGTGCCTAGATTTAGATAACATAAAGAGAAAAATATACAAAATATATTGGATTAAAACAAAGACAGAAAGCATTCCCACAGTGCATTGCGCTGTGCCTGGGGTGTTCATTTACAGGTCATCACAGTCCGTCTGAGCATAAACTTGTCAACAAGTTAGGCTGCAGCTTGCTTTGAATATTGTCCCTGCAGTCCCAAAATGGTGATTGTCCACTCCATAGCACAGTGTTTGGAAAATTATTTAGATATATTTATTGCCATTGGATTACAAGCAGGTTAAGTGACTCACTCTGGCTGACAGCCCAACTGAAAAGCGGAAGCCGAACCAGCAGCCTCATGCTGCTTTGCTTTGCTACGCCAGCGAGTGAGCGATTTAGCACCAAGCCAGCAGACGCTGAGGTCACTCTCTTTGCTCAGCCCTGCCTGCTCTCACTCATTCAATCTAAAATTTACTCGTATTCAGTTTTTAACAATTTCAAGCCTTTCAGTCCATTTTAGGATCATGAAGTAGCGCTAGCTAGGAACCCACACTGGACTGTATGCTAGTCCAACATCAGGTACAAACACGCATTAACTTACAGCAGACCAATTTCAGGTCAGTATTCTGGAACTTTTTGGTTTAACTTTAAAGTCACAGTGTGGCTGTTGTGTTGCCACACAGATTTATTATGGTTGATGTAATTGCTCCTGCCTGGAATAGTCAGGATCAGGTGGCATTGCTGAAATACACTATGAACTCGACAAAGAAGGGAAAGAAAGCTGTGGATGGAAAGAAGTACATGAGAGCTTGTTTCTTTGTGAGTTTGAATCGCTGGAATTCATTCTCTATAGTTTATCATAATCTCTCTTTAAATGAAAAGCATCAAGTGTGGAAGATTGGGCAGTTAATCCTGTTAAAAGCCCACTTTTCGAGTGGCCACTTCCTTAATACGAGTGATAGGAAGGGAAGGGAGTTGTATGACAGGTGACAAGGATGGGTTTCTCAGGCTTGTACCTAAAGGGCCTAATTTAACACTATGTTTATCACTGGGACAGGATGTGCAAAGTTTATCCTAATGCTACTTGATATGAGAAATTAAAACAGTGTAGATTTTAGAGGGTTTTGGGGTGTTGTTTTTCAGTTATTACTAGGCCTGGGAAAGCTAAATCCCTAATTTCTGCGATTAATGTGGCCAGTTTAACGCCTTAAAAAATATATTCTCACATCCAGGACCGAGAACGAGGCAAACGCATCAGGCAGGTCTTTGCTTTTCATATAATTAATTTGTTAATTTATTTTTTTCACATTCCGAAACAATTATAGAAAAATGTTAAGTGTGTACCCATAGAATTACATACACATCCAGTACCGTATTTATATACTACCTTTAACAATTTTATAAAATTACATTTTTTATTTAAAGGTTTAAAATTTCATATTCTGCGGTTCACAACGATACGCCACATGCCAATGCATAGCACTGGTGTCCTGTTTCTTGATTTATATATACTGACATAGGTGTAGGGGGGTGGGTAAGGGGGCTTTACGGCAGTTCTGGTGCAATGTTAATGAACAGTTACAAAGGAAAATTTTCGCTGTCTCCTTGTTTTTTTTTTATTTCATGCTTCTGTAAGAAGATTAAATTAATGTCATATCACAATATCACATAAGTGCTAAATAAGTTACCTTTGAGTGGCACTAAAACCAAAACAAGTCTATGGTACCTATGTAATTAACGTGCCGGTCTGCCGGGTAGCGTACAATGCTGACTGCCCAAGTATAATGACAAAGTTTTACAAAACAGAAGTGTAATGATTATCTATACCCATTATTCCATTTTGCAGTATCTTTACTAATTTATGCAAAGAACGCAACATAACCAACCAAGTAATGCACTGTCCCATTTTTTTAAGCAAGATGTCAGCTACTATGATTTTTTTTTTTTCTTAGAGTGCCAGGAGCAAAGATGTAAGTAGTGTTTTCCAGCCACTTTTCTTTGGTGGCACAATTTTTGTAATCCAACAAATCGCAAGGCACGCCACGATCCCACCAACCAAAAAAGCATTAAATCTCTTAGACTTGCTGAACTGCCTGAAAGGACGAGACAGGAGACGGCAAAAAACGGCTCAGAGATTGCTGTTTGCTGTGCGAAAGTCACTGGCTAATACACACCCAGGAAGATGGACCCCCAACATGTCTCTTGGCTACTAAAGAGCACTAAGTGCTGTGTCTGCAAAACGGCGATCAGGGTGCTGTTTTTATGCCGGCTTCTCCAGGTAGACCCATCCTGCTCGGCTAGGTCTTGACCACCTGATGATTGTATTTCTCTCAGTTTCGACCCAGGGGCACTACACTGTTATTACCACAGCACACAAATTGAAAAACACATGTAGATTATAGTTATTGAGGGTGATGAACAACGGAGGAGAGTATTTGTGGAGTTTTTACACCGGTTTTAACGTATGCCCGTTTATTCTTTCAGTTAAATTATTCTTTAGCAGTGCATTCAAAGTCAACAGTCGTTTCGATCGTTTTTTACTTTGACACGTCTGTATTTCATTTGCTGTGCCAGTCTGAGAATTAATACATTGGCCATGTTTTCGTATTGCCTTCTTTTTCAACTTGCCTTTTAGGAAGGCATTCAAATTCAGGTTGTACAGGTACTTGCTCAAGTTGTATTTTGTTAAAAGTTCAGGTTTAGAGTCATTGCTTAAGTTTAAACAATGACATTAATTTTTTAAATTCCTTTGTGTTGATTCTACATTCATTTTGTGATTCAGTGTGTATTTACTTCATGATTTATGTATTAATTTTATAATATCTTTTAATGTTAATCACAATTAATTACATACATTTATGTGATTAGTTTTTTGTTTTTTTTATTGATTCTCAGCCCTAGTTAAAGTGGGTATAGAAAAGAATCATCCCCTTCGAAATATTCCCATTTTTTTGCTTTACAGCCTTAAATGAAAACACACAAAAAAAATATTTCTTCCCAGCTTTACTTACTCAATGCAACCTCTAACATCCAAGTGAAAGATATCACAGCTACAGTTCAGAAAAAAATTTACAAAATCAAAAACAAGACCTACTGAGATTAATAAAGGATCACCCTCCAATGTCAGTATTTTGTTGAACTGCCTTTTGCTTTAATGACAGCCTTGAGTCTGTTGGAATACTTCTCTATCAGCTTTGCACATCTAGATTGAGTAATATTTGTCCATTCTTCTTTACAGAACTGTTAAGTTCGGTCAGATTGGATGGTGAGCGTTGGTGGACTGCTAACTTCAAATCTTTCCACAGATTTTCAATAGGAATTAGGTCTGGGCTCTGAGTGGGCCACATGAGGACATTCACTTTTTTCTCCTTCAGTCACTGTGTGGTCAATTTTGCTGTGTGCTTCGGGTCGTTGTCATGTTGAAAGGTGAACATTCTGCCCATCTTCAACTTTCTGGCAAAGGGTAGCAGGTTTTCCTCAAGAATTTGGCAGTACTTTGCCCCTTCCATTTTTTCCTTCTACCCTAATGAAAGCCCCAGGCCCTGCGTCAGAGAAACACCCCCACAACAGGATGCTGCCACCTCCATGCTTTACTGTAGGTATGGTGTCTTGTGGATGGTGAGGCCAAATAGTTCAATTTTGGTCTAATCTGACCATAAGACCTTTTTCTACTTGGCATCAGAATCTTCAAGGTGCATTCCTGCAAAGTTCAAACAAGCCTTAATGTCTCCTTTCTTGAGAAGTGACTTTTTCCTTACTATCTTCCCTAACAAGCCATCAGACCAATTTCAGGTCAGTATTCTGGAACTTTTTCAGTTTAACTTTAAAGTCACAGGGTGGCTGTTGTGTTGCCACACAGATTTATTAGGGTTGATGTAATTGCTCCTGCCTGCTTCTAGCAAAGCTCAAACAAGCCTCAATGTGGCCTTTCTTGAGAAGTGACTTTTTCCTTGCGGCCCTCCCAAACAAGCCACAGTTGTGGAGCTCTTGTGAAATTGTTGTCACATGCACACAATAACCACTCATTGCCATAAAATCCTGTAACTCCTTGAAAATGGCCATTGGCCTCTTGGAAGCCTCTCTTACCAGTTTCCTCCTTGCTCTTCTGTCCAATTTGGAGGGACAACCGGATCCAGGGAGGGTCCTAGTAGTACCAAACACTTGCCACTTCTTTATTATGGACTTTACTGTGCTCCTTGGGATTGATAAAGCCTTTGAGATTTTTTTGTATCCATCTCTCCTGCCTTATGTCTGTCCACAACTCTATCCCTGAGATCTTATCAAAGTGGCTTTCCACTCCTAGTCAGTTGTTTGCTGTCAGTTGCACTACCGAGCAAGGGAATGAATGCTCCAGGAACAGCTTCACTAATCACACTGATTACAGTTGATCACAGGTGGAAGCCAGTAACCATGGTCTGCAATGGAAATGGTGGTTACTTACACATGATTGAGTTTTTGGGTGATCCTTTATAAATCTCAGTATTTCTTGTTTTTTATTTTTTTTAAATCTTCTGAACTATAGCTGTGATGGATATTATAGATTGTATTGAGTAAGTAAAGCTGGAAAGAATATTGGTTTGTGTGTTTTCATTTAAGGCTGTAAAGCAAAAAAAATGAGAATATTTCGAAGGGGGTGATTCTTTTCTATACCCACTGTATTACATGAAATGTTCTATTGAAATTTACATATAAATTGACTCAGTTTTATTATTGTGCATGGGAAGAAGGATAACTGGAAGGTGTGGGATCCCCAGTGCCCAATGATAAGGTTTGTTAGGACCCAAAAGTAAAAGATTGCCAGGTAGAGGAAGCCAAGTGGTCATTAAGGCAGTTGGGACAGTCGATTACAATAGGACATTAGAGTCTGTCCGAGCATCACTGAGCTCAAAGTGAGACTGGAGGAGGCTTCAGTCCATCACACACCACATTTCTGCACTCGCTTAGCGTTACCATTAACTGCCTTTTAGGATGCCATGTCTTGTGGGGACCGGAGTAAATAGTGGAACATAAAGATGGAAAAAGAAGCTGTAGGTTGTACAAAAAAACATTTCAAGCAAGATAACATATAAAAGTTTTGGCAAAGCTTTCTGTTTTCCATGGGGATTATTTGGACACATTAGGCAGTGACAGTAGGCAAGATGACTTTTTTTATTACATTCTTTGCCAGTGTTGCTGAGGGAGATGACTTTTTGATTGGCTGCTGAAGAAAAATAATAAAACCATAAAAGTCTGTCCTGAGGCAAACAATTATTGGAAATGATGGTCATTTGAGGGATTTATAGGGAACAGTTCTAGCAAACTAATCCCTAGTGTGGTAGACGATGACAAGAGTAGAAAAACAATGAGTCAGTGATACAAACTTCAAAAACAATGAGTCAGCATTGTCAGCTTCAAAAGAACGCATCACAAGGGCAGTTCAATTTCATCATCTTCGTCCCAGTGTGTTACAAAATAAATGTTTAATAGAATAAATTAAGTTTTTGTGGCCGAGGACACATTTTGAGGGTGAGAATGGCCATCTAACTTGAAGTTCATCCTGCAGGATTCTGTGGTAGACTTCCACATGTAAGGTGGAATGGTACTGAGGTGGGTATCACTGCTCCAAAATCCAAAGCCTGGATGTTGCATTTGTTGAATCTGCATGTTTTCCTTATGTCTACATGACGTATCCTTCCCACATCCAAAAGACCTAGACATCCAAGCAGTGTGGTGTACTTATTAAGGCTTTGGACTTCAAACATTGAGGTTGTGGATTCAAACTGGTCTCCTTGTATGACCATGAGCAAGTGTGACAGCCCAAGTTGGCTGCAGCTGCACTGTCGATAATCATGACTGAGGATGAGCTCAACAACAACAACAACAACATTTATTTCTATAGCACATTTTCATACAAACAGTAGCTCAAAGTGCTTTACATATTAAAGAATAGAAAAATGAAAGACACAATTATAAAACAAAATAAAGCAACATTAATTAACATCGAATAAGAGTAAGGTTCAATGGCCAGGGGGGACAGAAAAAACAAAAAAACTCCAGACGGCTGGAGAAAAATAAAATCTGTAGGGATTCCAGACCATGAGACCGCCCAGTCCCCTCTGGGCATTCTACCTAACATAAATGAAACAGTCCTCTTTGGATTTAGGATTCTCACGGAAGGGCTTGATGATGATGATGGTCACGTAGACTTCTGCCTTTTAATCCGTCCATCATTGTTGGAGCATCATGAAGCTTTGAGTAGGTGGTGGTGGCCTGAAGAAACCGGAAAAAGAAACAAAAAAGAGAGTAGGGGTCAGTACCGATCAGCTCGGTAAACACACATGCAGCTTACTTGTCCACAAGCACTAACGGAGTTTATTCAGCATAGAATTTAAAGTGCAGCCAAACAAGTGCAAAACAGTGTGATAAATGAATACTTCATAAAATTAACATAGAGTCTCGGGACAGGTAAAAATGGTCTCTTCTATGAATTAGTTAAAGTCAACACAGGAAGGTAAAAATCAACAGATGGTCTTTCATTCTCTTTCCTTGTCCTTTTAAACCCCGGGCATCCCACGGGCATCCCTTTCGATCCATCACGTCAACAGGTACCTGCCCACCCAGACTTGCCACCTCATTTGGTCACCGCAACTCTAGGGACTCTAATAGTCTTACAATATTCTAAGGCTAATTAGGGTGGGTGTGCATGTGAGTGAGCCTTCCAGTGATAGACTGGCATGGTGTCATGGTTGTTTTCCTGCATTGCACTTAGTGCTGCCTAGATGGGCTCAGGCTTGTAATTGGTCTGAGCAGGCTTGAGAATGCTATGGTATGGCTATTACATGTAGACATTTCAAAAAGCGCAATATTTGTCACATTTTCTACCTTGTTTAATCCAGACCAGGGTCATGGGGATGCTGGGGCGTGGGGCTGTAGCCTATCCCAAGAACAAACCCTGGGCATGGTGCCATTCCATTGCAGGGTGAACTAACACATTCAGGGCTAGTTTAGTGTCTCAAGTGCATCTAACCTGCATGTTTTTGAACAGGAAGAGCAAAAAGCCTTGTGTTAATAAGCCACATCTACAATTTTTTTAATCCTCTGGTACATGTTACGTGTTCTGTGATGTTATATCTTTAGTTGCTATATTAAATATTATGTTCTTACAGGTTTGTTTTAGTTTACCAGATGAATACAATGAGGCCCAGTCATCTAACTCCCTACCCACTGCACACTATTTTCTGTATTGAATGAGCAGCCTGTCGACTCTGAGCTACAAACCCACAATTGTGGCCATTGAGTGCTGACTGATTTCTTGGCTTAGATGACAAACCTGAAACAACTTGCATGAGTTTGTAAAGCAAACATCTCATAAAGTAATGCACTGTTTACTTGTTGTTTGCAGGGCACATTGATTAGCATTATTCATTCATAGATAGATTCGGAGTCCTGAGTTCAAGTCCTGGGCCTTGTCTTTGTGGAGTTTACCCATTCTTGCTCTATCTTTATGGTTTTTGTTTTCTTTTTTTCTTTTGTTTCACATAATAAACTGTCAATTGTCCTTGTGTGTGTGTGTGTGTGTGTGTGTGTGTTTGTCAATATGTCCTGTGCCAGAGAGACCTCTCCGCTTCTCATATTGTGTCCAGGGCTGGCAGAATATCCACTAGCCTTCTTTGACTCTGAATTGGACAAGTGGGTTGATAAAGAATGAGTGGGTTTTGTCTTAATATTCAGGGTGCTTGAATAATGGCGGTTCATTGTTAAAGTTTTCACCCATCATTGCTGGAGTCCTGGTTTCATTTTTGGCCAATGTAGCCACTGTTTTTAAGCAGGCACTATGGGAGAAGTCTAGACTATTGGAAAATTCTAGTGAAAAATTAAAAAAAAAAAACAAAAAACAGCAACCGCATATAAAAATGAGAATAGCAATGGAGGAAGATGAACAAGAATCATGCATTGCTGTGGCTACGACTTTAAACTGTAGGATTACCAGTTGAAATCCCACTACTTACTCACTGTATGATATTGGCAAGACTTTTAACTCGCCTGTGCTCTGACTATAAAACCAACATATTTCCTTCTCACCCACTCGGCTCTGCTGATGATCAGTGTCTGGTGGCATCAAATCTCAACCCAGACTGTGTACCTCTAAGCTGGTTGGATGAGCTGCCCACCGCCATTTGAAATTCTGACTCCCTAAATGTATCTAATAAGCATTGGAAGATTCTCTTGTTTGGTAAATTTCTGTATAACTAACATTATTTTTATAATAAAAGGTTCTTGTAACCAAGGACATGTAATTCACTTGCATTCTATTCTGATCTCTTCACTTGTGTGATCAGTTTTGTTTCCTTGCCCAGTAAAACTTGCTCCTAAACAGTCCCCCAAGCTGTTGCTCGATTGCATTCACCTCTTCTATATGTTGCTTTGGTTAAAAGCATCTGCTAAGCAAATAAATGTACACATGCAATTGTAATGGAGTACGGAGCGCAGTGATGTCCTTACTTACACCTCCAACCAGCATGCAACAAGTCAACACTCACTAGTGCTATGATACACAAGAATTGGTTAAAACATATCACTGTGTTTTATTTAACATAAAACACAAATCAGCTTACCTAAAGGACTTCTTATCTGTACTTGTGTTTCTACTCCCCATTACCTGTGACTTTGTGGAAAAAATCATTGAGAAGAACTTTAGTACGAATTAGAAAATAAACACCCAGTTACGTTAGCCTGCATCTTATCGAGTGTTTGTTGCTTGTACTGTATTTGCTTCAGTGTTAATGACTGACATGTAATGCGGTGTGTTGAAAAAAACAATAAGGTTAAAAATGCACCAACATCTCCTCCAGCAGCAACCCAAGCTTTCCTGGTTGGTCTCCATTCCAAGTATTGGCCGGGCCCAAACATGCTTAGCTTCAGGTTGATGACCTGTTCTGAAGTGCATGTGGTATTCATTCACACTAGCCACTTACAACAGACATATTGACATGGAAACGATATTTCTTTAGGGACAATGTATAGCAAATTGAATGCTGTTTTGTATTGATTTGAATGGAATATACATTAAATGGTAGAACAACTGAGTAAAGATCTATCTGTCTGTCTTTCTATATGTGTATCTGTCTATCTGTCTGCTTGCCTGCCTGTCCATCCTTCTTAAGGTCTTGTCACACTAAATGACAATTCCAGCTATTTTTCACTCGTGGCCTTCATTTACATAATCCTAGAGAGGTTGTCAGTGGTGTACTTCCATGAAGCTAGTCGTGTAATGTGACCTGCCCAGCAACTCTGTCCAACTACAATAATCCCTCGCTATATCGCGCTTTGACTTTCGCGGTTTCGCTCTATCGCGGATTTTATATGAAAGCATAACTAAATATATAACGCGGATTTTTCGCTGCTTCGCGGGTTCTGCGGACAATGTGTCTTTTTACTTCCTGTACATGCTTCCTCAGTTGGTTTGCCCAGTTGATTTCATACAAGGGACACTATTGGCGGATGACTGAGAAGCTAACCAATCAGGGCACGCCGTTAAGTTCCTGCTTGCTGAATGCAGTGTTAACCAGGAAGTCTCGTCTCGCTCATTCAGCATCAACGTATTTCGCTGTGTAAAGAGTTGTGCTCTTTTGTGTTTATCTTTGTGCATAGTCAAGCCCTTCATTATGGCTCCAAAACGATCTGCTACTTCTTCAGGGGCCGTGCCCAAGCTCAAATGGAAGATGTTAACGATTGCCAAAAAGGTAAACGTTTTGGATTTGTTAAAGGCTACGATTCTTTTTATTTAAAAATAGGAAAGGAATATAAGATCTACGGCCGCAGTGTCCTTTTAACCAGGGTGCAAAACAAGTTGTAAGTGGATGTAATAAGGCAGTAGTCTGGATGGAATCTGCTTTAGGGATTTGGATTGAAGACTGCCAGAAGAAGAACAACGGCGGTGCTACACAATCGCCTGAAGTGGCTCCTTTAAGGGCTTTAACGCTCTCCTTTGTTGTGCAGTAAAATAAAACTCATTGTTATCGGACAAGTCATCGTGTTATTGTTGGTGAGTAACCATAATTAATTTTCTACTTACAGTACTTAGTACATGTACGTACGTTTAGTGTCACTGTACACACATTTACTGTATACTATTTTTGTTGCATTGTACGTATTTATTGCTGGTGGCCTGTCTATCGTAATGGCTGTAACATATGTGATATCGGAGACACTCAAAATCTTTAAAATAATATTTAGGTTTTACTGTATATAAACAGTGTGTTTATATACATAATTTCAATGAATCTCACCTAATATCTAAGAGAATACAAAGGGATTATGCTGTATAACTCTGCGGGGAATATTTATAAACAGTGTGGGAGAGTTTATAAGGGCTTAAAATATATAAAAATAACCATAGAAACATATGGTTTCTATTTCACGGATTTTCTAGAAAGCAACCCCCGGGATCGAGGAGGGATTACTGTATTCTGCTATTTTTTGACAAAATCGATCCTGTTTGATTTTATCTGTAGTCTTGGGTGGGATGTGTGTGCACGAATGCTCATCCAGAAATGTAATTCATTTAATGTAGCAGCAAGGAATATGGAAAGTGGACGTTTTGGAACTCACAACCAGAAAAGAAGCTTATCTGTCTGATGTCTTGTCTTTTACATACCACAACAGAATTGGGAAAAAAAAAGGCTGAACTCGCCATACCTGTTAAGCCTTTGTACAGTGCCAGCTCCAGCAGCTGTCAAAAAAGGGGCTGGCACGACTGCACTGGAAGTTTGGCACTTAGTTGGTAAATGTGACATAATGATTTTCAGTCATTTAAATTAATACAGCCTAGTGATGAGATCTAGAGACAAGACTAGAAGTTGTACCATATGACTTTAGCTTTAGTTAAATGTCATTGATTACATAAAATTATAATAATGAAAATGGAAAAAAGCAACAGTAATGGGTGGCACGGTGGCACAATGGTAGCGCTGCTGCCTTGCAGTTAGGAGACCCGGGTTTGCTTCCCGGGTCCTCCCTGCATGTAGTTTGCATGTTCTTCCTGTGTCTGCGTAGGTTTCTTCTGGTTACTCCGGTTTCTTCCCACAGTCCAAAGACATGCAGGTTAGGTGCACTGGCGATTCTAAATTGTCCCTAGTGTGTGCTTGGTGTGTGTGTGTGTGTGTGTGTGTGTGTGCCCTGTGGTGGGCTGGTGCACTGCCCAGGGTTTGTTTCCTGCCCTGCACCCTGTGTTGGCTGGGATTGGCTCCAGCAGACCCCCGTGACCCTGTAGTTAGGATATAGCGGGTTGAATATTGGATGGATGGATGGATGGCAACAGTAATGTTTTACATATTTTGCTCTTCTCTCCTCAGAAGCATACTAAGTTCACAGTTATGCTGATGGCCTTTTTTTTTATTGAGCGCCATTAAATAGTTCCTAGCTGCATCGAGTTTGCATGTTCTCCCTGCATCTGCATGAGTTTCCTCTGGGTTCTCTGGTTTCCTCCAACTGTCCAAAGACATGCAGGGAAGGTGAATTAACAATGCTTAATTGGCTGTAGTGTGTGTTTGCTGTATGGGCAAGAGTTTGTTAGCCTTGGCAACAGCAGATCCAGCTCCGCTCCTCAGGGCTCTGTCCTCGGCCCTCTGCTCTTCTGTATCTGTATGCTTCCCCTTGGCCATGTCATTCATAGCTGTGGACTGGGTTATCATTTTTATGGAGATAATACTCAATTCTATTTCAATGTTAAAAGTGAAACTTCATCAGAGCTTTCTCCGCTTATAACTTGTCTCAGTAAAATTACAACCAGGATGGAGCAGAAGTCTTTAAAATGAAATTGCAACAAAACTGAACTCCTGCAAATTGGCACTAAAGCACAACTTGAGAAAATGAGCTCCTTCTCAGTCACTCTTAACGGTGATCTCATCAGACCTTCTAATGCGAGGAATCTTGGTGTAATTTTTGATTCCTCCCTTTCTTATTCCGCCCACATAAACCACATTAAGAAACTTTCCTACTTTCACCTCCATAACATATCCTGTGTTTGCTCATTCCTCTTCTTTTCTAATTCTGAGAAACTTTTCAATGCTTTTATCACATCCTGTATCAACTATTTTAAATCTCTAATGACAGATGCCGCTTCTAATCTTATGTAACATGTCCAGTTAATTCAAAACTCTGCTGCAAGAGACCCAACATGGACCATCCACAGTGAGCATATCACATCCATCCTGCTCACAAAGTCAGGAGGCTCGAGGCTCTTGAGAGACTAAGCGAGGAGTCTGAGTGTCTGGGTTTCCGAGTGTCTTGATAAAAACCAAGATCCAGGCTTTTAATGACTTCTTGGGCATCAAAAGTGTGTCTGTCTGCAGAGAGAGTGTCGACCTTGTTGAGAAGTTTACTTAATTGGCAGTGACATTCATGTCTCTGGTGGCTCTTCCAATGAAGCCAGAAGTTGGTTTGGGAGAGCATGGGCGGTCATGAAGTCTCTAGAAAGGGGGGTGTGGTGCTCCCAATATTGTAAAAGGACGAAGGTCCAAGTCTTTAGAGTCCTGGTGCTTCCTGTCTTGGTATATGCTTGCAAGACATGGATGCTGTCCAGTGACCTTAGACAAAGACCGGACTCCTTTAGTACTGTGTCTCTTCAGAGAATCCTTTGGTACCACTGGTTTGACTTTGTGTCGATGAGCGGTTGATCATGGAGTCTGGAATGAGGCCCATTACCTGCATTATGAGGGAGCGTCAGTTACGGCACTATGGCCATGTGGTGCGATTGCCAGAGGTTGATCCAGCTTGCAGGATTCTCATTGCAGAGGACCCGAGTGGCTGGACCAGACCAAGGGGTTGCCACGTAACACTTGGCTGCGGCAGATAGAAGGTAATTTCTGGAGGAGCAGACTGGACCATGTGTCTGCCTGGGGAGTTGGCAACTGGGATCCTGAGCTGTTTCGTGATGTTGTGGGTGCAGCAACGTGCTGTACCGGTACATGCTCCCCAGCCTGACCTGACCTGACTTGCTTTGCCTCCACTTGCTCCCTGTGTCTTCCAGATTTGAATATAAAATTCTATAATTAACCTACAAAGCTTTAAATGGCCTCGCACCAGACTACATCAGTTACTCCTGTTTGTCCACTAAGGTCCTCTGATTCTGGCAGTCTTGTTGTGCCCCATACTAACCTGCACTCTATGGGTGACAGGGCCTTCAACTGTATAGCTCCCCAACCTTGGAATGACCTCCTAAATTAATTGGATTAGCTGACCCCATTCATTCTTTTAAAAAAACAACTTAAAACTCATCTGTTCAGGAAGGCTTTTAACTTTAACCTGACATTCTGCCTCTTCTTTCAGTCTTCCCCTCTGTCCAGTTGCTCAGTGTAACTTGTGTGTGTGTGTTATTTCTCAAATAATGTTATTTGTTAGGCTTTCTTTTAGTATTGAGTCTAGTATTTTACTCTGGTTTATTGTCTTTTATTCTATTTAATGCCTTTGTATATCCTGTTTCTATCTGTTTTGATGTTCTATACATGAAACCTCTATATCCAATGTTACATATACCTGCTGTTTCTTTATGAGATTCTATGAAGCGCCTTGAGCATAGAAAAGGTGCTAGATACATAAAATGTATTATTATTATTATTATTTTAGAAGTGGAGGCTGATCCAGCAGTGTTTGGAAAGATTCTTGTTATGTATAGGAAGTCATAACATTGATCATATTTATCCTGTACCTTAATGAAATATTATCTTCATTTTGAGTTGATTTTAGTTTTCTGCTGTCCAAAGATAAGCATGAAAAAATAAGTTGAATGTCTTTTAGTCAGTTTTGTTATACAAAGATTTTTTTTTTCTCCCACAGTGCTTAAACATTATATTGTTGTCATTAATGGAAATAACCCCTTCATTAAGTGGGACCTGGAACGAGGACTGGACCACACTATATCATCAGTGGCAGGGGAAAGCTACCGTGTTAAGGTATGTGCCTTTTAGTGTCACGCCAGTGGTGTACCGTAGCAAAAAGTGAGGTCAAGTGCATTGGACTCGGAAATACATAAAACAGCTACACTAACTTCTGTGTGATTGTAGTGGAAGCCTTGCTGTTCCTTTAATAGCCGACTGGGAGAGAGACTAAGCGAGGAGTCTGAGTGTCTGGGTTTGCCAGATAAACGTGGCCTTCACTGTTTTACATCAATCAGATGGTTTCCCATGTTTGTAATCTTTCACTTTCTTTATGCCTTTGTTGCAGAATTAATCCGAGGTTTGTAGACTTTTACAATGACAAGGCAACCTTTAGATATTATGGTGTGAATGTCACATCCCAAAGATGTGTGAGTTGGGTTGATTGGTGACTCCCATCTCCAGTTTGGGAGCTCTTAAATGTGACACCATCGGCAATGTCACTGATGAGCTGGACTGTGAGACACAATGAAGCATAGGGATGGCGCAAAAGCGCTTTTATTAAAATCAACAAACCAAAAACAGTGTCCAAATAGTGCAGTGCTTCAAATAAGTCATTAAATAAATAATCCATTAAAAGCTAGTGAAAAATGTGGAGGTTAAAAATCATATAAATAGATCAATAAAAATGAGGTATAAAAACAATGGCTGGAAGCAGTCTTTTAAAACAAAGCCTGGGGCCTTCTTTTACTGGTGATTCCCCTGCTTCTCCCATCCAGGCATCAGGGGAGTCACCCTACACCCTGCAGCAGACCTTCTCACTCGACTGGTCTGGTGGCCTCCTGATCCCTGGCTTCATTCAGCGCCTGCCAGACCGCGACTTGGCTTCCCCCAACGGCCAGGATGCTCACACTGGCGATCTACTCCAAATCTCCAACCCCCGCTGCCATCGCTGCGGCGAGCCAACCTTCTCTCGGTCACTCCTGCTCCATACAAGCAAGCGCTCAGCTGGAGTGACCACTACCATCGGCCCCCAGGTGTCGGCCAAACACCCCGCTAGGGCTCATCTCTCCCAGCTGCCTGCATACATCTGCGAGTCAGTGCTCGCTTTCTCTGTTGCACACACCGGCTCCCTCACTTCCAGCTGCCTTCATCCTTAACCTTCTTTGTTCTTTCTTTTCTTTTTCCTCTCCCTTCCACACTTGCACTCCTATTATATATAAAGGAGACGTGGATCAGGTGTAGCGATTAGCAGCTCCCGGCATCAATTATGGATGCGGACAACTCCTGACCTGTGCACTTAAACGAGGACTGCCCGCATCATGAAGCACCCAGGAACCGCTCCGGCCACACTACCACCCCCCCTCTTTAAGCCGCGAGTGTGGCGATTATCTATTTAAAAATGGCCTTTTCAATTTGAGCTGTGGACCTGCTATACCACACTGTTCAGCACGAAAACATGAAATTAAAAAGTTTTCTTTGGCATCACTACAAACTAAATGGGGAAATTAACAAATAAACAAATATAATTTTGGGGTGTAGACTTCCATTAATACAGTTAAGAGTTTCAGGGGGAGGTGGCGCTTGTCTTGGAAGCTCTGCATGCAAAAGGAGCAGGACACTAGTCCATTTAAGTGGAGTGTTTCTTTGATGCAGTTTAGTGTTTCAGGGGAGAAGGAGTTTGCAAGGCATCTGTGAATTATGTGACACGATTAACATGTGATTTTTTTTTTTTTTATGGGTGTTTTTAATATTGTTTGCAGTTGTCCAAATTGAGTCACCATAGACCCCTCTCATATCAGAAATTGTATTGTCTTGATTATGCATGAGAATATAAGATTAAAACATTTTTTTCAGGCATCACTACAAACTACTGTACGTGGAGTAAGTAATATATAAAAAAATGAAATGCCATACCAAATTGCAAAGATACAACATCATTTTTCACTGTTACTTCTTAACATTGTGGCACAGGCAGGTTAAAGGACTTGAATTGGCAGGGACGAGGATTAGAACGGCATGCTCGTTCTTTGAAGCCCAATGTAATGCTGCAGAATTATCCTTTAGCAAAGCCATCCTTGAAAACAGCTGCCTAGCACCACTAGACGGCACCTGCTGAGAGCTGTGGAGGCGTCTTCATGGACAACTGCCAGATTACAAACACTTGCTTAATAATTTCAGTCATTCAAAGCATCTGCTGCAAGATGTAATTAACTGTTACATTCCTGACATTTAGGTAAGAGTGTTGGCTTTACTGCACCTCTGTTGTTTAACGACCTGTGAACACAACAATATTTTTAATATTATTTGAGATTTTTCTTATACAGGTTTTCACTTTATAAACCCATGTTTCACATTAATGGATGGCAGAGACCCTGCTGCTGTTCCAGCAGAAATAAAACATGGATCTCGGGACGCGGTTGCATGCACAGCCATACTGAAGTGTCGTCTGTTGGCCTGAACACAAATTCAGATCAGTGGACTGGAGTAGCATTATTTGCAGGTTATGTTGTGCTCCCCTTTGATTTGAAGGGTATGTTGTGCCATGTTCTAATTGTAGACGAATTTCCTGTACTGGCTGACAACACAGCATGTTTTTTCCAGGTATTATTATTACTACACAGATGAGTCATTTTTGGATTTGCTTTAAGAGGCATAACTGACTTCTTTGTTATGCATGTTATAAACTCAGTTATTAGACCAGCAATGCACTAAGTGACTTAAATGTCTCAAAAACAAGAAGACCGAAATAAATATAACAAAACATGCCCATTATTGCAAGTGACTGAACCAGATAGAACAGGCTAGAAAATGGGTGGATGGCTGAGTGTGTTTAAAGGGCATCATCATGTGCTTAAGGTGGACAGCAAAACATACTTTTCTTAAGTTTGAAATTTATGTGAACGGGCCAAAAACAATCTTGCTAACCTTTTGCTACCAGTATTAGGATTAGTAAGAACTGCTACTATATAAAGTTGATGCAGAGAGTATTCCGTACCCTTCACTTTTGAACACTCACATTGTGTTATAGATTTGATTTTAAACTGATACATTTGACGTTTTTTCCCATCAAGCTACACTCCATAATGACAAAGTTTTCAAAAAGGTTTGGAAATGTGTTAAAAATCAAAACCTGAACTCTTATTTATATAAGTATTCAGGCCCCTTTACTTTCTCTACACTTTATTGTGTTGTAGATTTAATTTTAAATGGATATGTTCAATATTTCTTCCCATCAATCCACACTCAGTAACTCATAATGACAAAGTGAACACATGTTTTCAAAGAGGTTTGCAAATTTATTAAAAATCAAAAATCTCTTATTTATTTTAAGTATTCAGACCTTTGCTGTAGCAGATAATGCTCAGGTGCATCCTGTTTGCTTCATATCTCTTTGAGACATGTCTACAATGTGATTGGAGTCCACATGTGACAAATTGAATTGACTGGACATCATTTAGAAAGGGACACGCCTGTCTATATAAGGTCACACAATTCACAATGCACGTCAGTACAAAACCAAGCCATGAAGTCCAGGGAAATCTCTCAAGACATCAGTGATCAAATTGTGGTGAGGCATAGAAAAATTCTAAAGCTGTGAATGTTCTCAGGTGCACAGTGGACTCAATAAATGTGAAATGGAATAAGTTTGGAACCACCAGGACTCTTCAGAGTGTTGGGTGTTCAGCCGAACTGAGTAACTGGGCAAGAAGGGTCCTGGTTAAATAGGTGACCAAGAACTCAATGATCACTCTAGCAGAGATACAGAAGTCCACTGCTGAGATGGGAGAACTGGTTGGAAAGAAAACTATCTCGGCAGCACTTCATCAATCAGGCATTAATGGTAGAATAGCTAACTCCTGCTTGGAGTTTGCCAAATGGTGTTTAAGAGACTGAGAGGATGAGGAAAACAATTCCCTGGTCTGATGAGACAAAAGTTGAACTCTTTGGGCAGATCTCCAAGCACAATGCCTGAGGACCACATATTGTTCACCACCTGCCTAATACCATCCCTACATGGTGGTGACAGCATCATGCTATGGGGTGCTTATCAGTGGGAGAGACATCGAGACTGCTCAGAACTGAGGGAAGGATGAATGCAGCCAAATATCAAGGGGTCATTGAAGAATACCTGCTCCAGAATGTACTCTACCTGAGGTAGAATGTGTGAACTGGAGTGACAGTTCATCTTTCAGCTGGACAATGGCCCTGTCCTATAGCCGAGACTTGAACCCCATAAAACATCGATGGAGAGACCCGAAGATGACAGTTTATAGACACTTCCTATTCAATTTAAGGAAGCACGAGAGGATCTGCTGGGAAGAATGGGATAGAATGACCAAATTCAGATATGCAAAGCATGTGGCGACTTACCCAAGAAGACTCAAAGCTCTAATTGCCCCTTGTACAAAGTACTGAATTAGGGGTCTGAATATGTATGAGAGATTTCAGTTTTTTTGATTTTATAATAAATTTTCAAGCTTTCCAGAAAACACGTTATCACTTTGTCGTTATGAATTATCGAGTATAGATTGATTGCCAAAAATGGCAAAATTATCTATTTAAAATTAAATCTACAACTAAATAATGTTTGCAGAAAGTGAATAGGACTGAGTACATTCTGAATCCACTTTAGTTATGGTGTGTGTGGCACTTCTGCATAGATTAGAGTCTGATTCTAAACATGGTCGTGGTTCATGTGAAGTTTACACATTCATGTGGATTTACTTCTAAATCCCACTGCAGACTCTGAATTGATACTTTTGTGATGGAGTGTGGGTATGCGTGTGAGTGTGAACTGCAATGGACTGATATCCCGTAATTGCGGATGGATGGTTGTGGTGCAGAATAAGTGTTTTCTGATAAAAGCTATGCTAAGATGTGTCCAGTCCCATTGAAACTAAATTTCCCAGGCTCCTCTGAATGCTACTGAATACTTGATATCTGCTTTTACTTTCTTCATGCTTTCACATTTAACCCACTATTTAAAGTTAAACCCTCTGTTAAAGTATCACAAATTCTGGCCTACAGCATCCACTGCACTAAAGCTCAGTTTTAGGGTAATTGAAATTTGTAGTTTTCCACATTAAATAACCAAGAGACACCCATTTTTGTATCTGACTTGATTTGTTTATTGTAAAGACAGTAAAATAAATGTGTTCAATGCACTGAAATATGTAGTGTAGTGAGCCTGCTGCAAAAAGAGGACACCCTAGTAGTCGGCAGCCCAACTGGGAAGAGAGGAAAATTCTGCTTCAACTCTACTGGCTAAGATGGCTGCACTCTGCATTCTGAATCCAGTGACCCCAGTTTGTGTTTCACAGCACTGAGCGAAGATGTGCAACCAAGAGGACAGCCACTAGAGTGCAATTCTACCTTTCTATAATAGATAGATATCTAATTATTTATTTATCCCAAAGGGGAAATTAAAATTTTAGAGAAGCTCCAAAAATAAATATGATAAAAACAAACCCAGCACACATTTAAAAAAAAAAAACTTCTGGCTTCGGTAACAAAGAGTAGTCAATACAGTCTTGTAGATGGCAGTAAGATGAAGTCAGACCTGCTCAGATTGTGCCACAAGTTTATATATATTTGGACAGAGCAGCGTTCAATTAAGGGACAGGCCTAATAGGCATTGATTCCTTCTTTGAAGTCCTCACCATTGCAAAATGTTGATACAGAGGGAATTATTTCTGTTGTGGAGTCAGCCAGGATGATGTAACTTACTTTCCCTGGCAGTGACATGGACAAATTCAGTACACATTTCAATTCCTGGATCACACATTTAGTTTTAATTATACTGTGCTCCCTTTTTCATCACTGCACATTCACAAAAATCTCCAGTCCTCTTTCTACCTGTCCAGCTTTAAAATAGAGCCTGAAATAAAAGGTGTAAGCCAGTTCTTTGCAGTTCCCAAATATGACAGTACCTGAGCTCGCCATAACTCGTTTAGTTCTCACTCCAGATCTTTGTCTCTTACCTCTCCAGACGAGCATGCAACCTTTGTTCTTTTTACGGGCCTTCATCCTTTTGCTCAATTTCATTTACGGACAAGTAGCTCTTCTGACAGGGCATAATGGGGTTCTTTTAGGCAGCAGTGATTGCAGTGCTACCAAGCAAATGCGGGAATGTTTAATACATCCTACTTTACATTTTTTTTAGAGTTTTTAATATTCTCTGATGTCATAGACATTGGCAGCCATGAAATCTTTTACTCTCATCGTGTGATATTTCCAAAGTTTGCAGCTTGTTCAAGAGGAAGTTCAGGCAGGCGGTTGCACGGGTCTGTGTTGACAGCTAGCATCTCTTCATATTAGTTTAAAAATTCATTCAAAAATTTATGGTAACAAGCCAGAGGCCAAATCTTAATGTTATTAATTAATTACGACTAATTACATTTAAGCAATCAATAATACTTCTAAATAAATTTAAAAAGAGAACCTCTGGGGACTGTACTTTCTCCGGTCCTGTTCAGTCTATATACATCAGACTTCCAATATGACTCGGAGTCCTGCCACGTGCAAAAGTTCGCTGATGACGCTGCTATTATGGGCTGCATCAGGAGTGGGCAGGAGGAGGAGTACAGAAAGTTAATCAAAGACTTTGTTAAATGGTGCGACTCAAGCCACTTACACCTTAACACCAGCAAGACCAAGGAGCTGGTGGTGGATTTTAGGAGGCCCAGGCCCCTCATGGACCCTGTGATCATCAGAGGTGACTGTGTGCAGAGGGTGCATACCTATAAATATCTGGGAGTGCAGCTGGATGACAAATTGGACTGGACTGCCAATACTGATGCTCTATGTAAGAAAGGTCAGAGCAGACTATACTTTCTGAGAAAGTTGGCATCCTTCAACATCTGCAGTAAGATGCTGCAGATGTTCTACCAGACGGTTGTGGCGAGTGCCCTCTTTTACGCGGTGGTGTGCTGGGGTGGCAGCATAAAGATGAAAGACGCCTCACGCCTGGACAAACTTGTTAAGAAGGCAGGCTCCATTGTAGGATTAAAGTTGGACAGTTTAACATCTGTGGCAGAGCGACGGGCATTAAGCAAACTCCTGTCAATCATGAAGAATCCACTGCATCCACTTAACAGTGTCATCTCCAGGCAGAGGAGTAGCTTCAGTGACAGACTTTTGTCACTGTCCTGTTCCACTGACAGACTAAAGAGATCGTTCCTCCCCCACACTATGCGACTCTTCAATTCCACCCGGGGGAGTAAATGCGAACATTAATTTTATTTTAATTCTTTTCATTTTTATTACTATTTAATTTAATATTGTTTCTTTGTATCAGTATACTGCTGCTGGATTATGTGAATTTCCCCTTGGGATTAATAAAGTATCTATCTATCTATCTTTAGATGCTTCGTCAGGAACATTTGTACCGATCTCTCTTTTGGGCTCCTAAAAAAACAAAAATGATGTTTTATGATGGATTTTGTGCCATTTGTATTAATTCATGTCTGCTTTTCAATCTTCCCATATTTTTTTCTTGTACAGTTTGTTTGTTTTTTTTTAAACTGCATGTTTTTCTCGCTCCTGGTACAAAGTAGCCCTACCCGTTGATTCTGTCAGAAAAAAAGATAAAAGTAAAAAAGTTTCAGTTATCTCGCGGAAGACACACGTTTTATTAATGACACATAATTATCTAAGTCTGTAACAACCTCCCAAATTGCCCATCATGATCGTCCAAAAAATGCCCTGAAGGGTATAAGCCATCAGGTCGACCTGTCACCCAGCGCGAAGTGGAAAAGGTGTTTGAATTTAAATTTTATTTTACTCTTGATCCACATGACCGATTGTGCTGATTTTTTCAAAAAATGTGTTACTTGCATCAAGACATGTGCAAAGTATTGTGCAATTTGGCTTTATATTTTTAAAGTTATTAATATTTTTTCAGTTTTAACTGCCCCAGTTACTAATGTTCCATATTTTAAATCTATAATAAATCGTGATTTTAATTAATGGTGACACTTAATAACCTTTAGTAATTGAAAAAGGGTGTTTTGATGTACCATCTTTCCTTTTTAAATCGTAATTATCTTCTTTTATCTGCTCAGAAAGCAAAAAAATACTTTCGGGAGCATTTGTATCTTTTATTCTTAATTAAGCATATTTTGGAATAACTGATCAGTTTTTAACAGCTGGGTGTCGTTTATGTATTAGTAAATGAATGTCTCTGAACGTCCTGATCGTTTTGATGGTCCGTGGTGAGCAGAAAACAATCCATTCAAGTAGCGGCACTTCAGCAAAAACTCGCAAGAGATAATGCATGTTGAGACGGCTTTATGAGCGCTCATTTCCCGGTGGAGCGCCCCCTAGATGGTTCTATTTTTTTTTTCTAGCGGCACTTCATCAAAAACTCGCAAGAGATAAACACGTTGGGACGTCTTTTTAAGCGCCCAGCGCCCGGTGTAGCACCCGCTAGATGTTTCTATTTTTTTTCTATTACCGTTGTACTATACTGTACATGATTTTAATATTTAACCCTTTTCAGAATATTGCGTGATATGTGTAATGAGTGGATATTTTTGCCTGTTTATTTTAAATGTCTCTTATTTTTACTGCTTTGTTTTACAGAAGCAATATGTTTTACGTAATGGTCGTGCAAGAATATATATATTTTTTATTTTATTTTAATAATAAATATAAGTCGCTATATGAAATATAAACTGATATTTTTGATACGCAGAAAAATAGATTTTAGGTATGAAGAGCCTTGCTTGGACATCGAGAAATGGAGCTTTTTCACATATAAATAATATATATATATATATATATATATATATATATATATATATATATATATATATATATATATATATATATATATATATATATACATGTTATATATATATATAACAAACGTGTTAATCTTGCTATCCGAAGTGAATGAAATGACAGCTGCTGCAAGTTTTCAAGCACACTGGATGAAGACCTGCGAAAACTTGGAAGTTTCACTAATCTTTGACATCATATATAAGGTAAGATTATTCACGTTTTGTGCTTTCTGTACATTGCTTAAGTGTTTTTTTTTTTTTTGTACATATTTAACTTGTGCATGTAATGTATTATATAATTAAGATGCATTGTGATGTAAACTAATTAATCAAATTTGTCCTTTCATTCTTTTACTTAACCTGCTTCCTATGGTCTCATTAATAACAGTGCACTGTTTAAAAATGCAGACATATATGCATTTGAAGCATAAGGTAAAGCTGTAACAAAATTCAATACTAATCAATTTTTCCATCCAGCCACCTTCCTAACCGACTTATAGGGCAGGACACAGCTGAAGCCTATGCCAGTCCTTCACAGGGTGAACACACACACACACACACATCAGGGCCAGTTTAGTGTTACCCACCCACCTAACCTGCATGTCTTTAGACTGTGGGAGTAAATCCACATGAACATGGAGAGAACATGAAAACTCTGTGCAGGAGCACTTGGGACATAAACCTTGGTCTCCTTGTTATGAGGCAGGAGCAGCACCACTGAGTTACTCTGCCATCTGATGATATTCATTATAGAAAAATGAATTCTCTAATTAAATAGCTTAGTGGTGCTGAGGAATTGCAGCTAATATAGCCTTAAAGAAAAGGCATATGACACACCAGTGAAATATGAAAAAGCTTCTGATATAAATCTTGAGCATAGAAACAATCAGTTTTTTTTTCTTTTTCTTTCTATAGTTAAACAATTTTTCTAAAATATGCATTTAATTTGAGGATTCTACTTAATTGTAATTCATGCTTTTCCATGCTAACATATTTTGTGCATTTTCTTTAACCCTTCTGGATGGCATGATTGTTCAGCTCGGTGCCACAGTGGCAGTGCGGCTTTCTTGCAGTAAGGAGACCAGAATTCTCATTGCAGGTCCTCCCTGTGTGGAGTCTCCATGTTCTCCTGTGTCTGCATGGGTTTCCCCAGGTGCTTCTCCCCCACAATCCAAAGACATGCAGGTTATGTGTATTTGCCAATACTAGACTGGTCCTGGTGTGTGTGTGTGTGTGTGTGTGTGTGTGTGTGTGTGTCACCATGTCAACTGAACTGAACAGATGCTGTTCCTGCCTCTAGTCCTTGCTTGCTGGGATAGGCTCCTGCTACCTGCAACCTTGTCCTGGTTTAGAAAGTGGATGGTTAAATGGATGACATGATTGCTTTGTGAGATTTATACAGCAATGGGGTCTGAATGTTATCACAAGTAGGGTCTGTCAAATTCAGATAAACAATCAATGAAGTAACCCACAAGAATACAATATCTTAGTTAGGCCTGAAGCCTTTCAATACAAAACAACTACTGAAAGTACAGTGAGTACAAACAACGTCACACATGTATGTTAGTGAGTTAACGTGTTCAAATACAAACTTTAAAGATGACAGGTTCATTCCGAACTAACAACATATGACTGTAAAATCATGAAATTCAGAGGTCAGACAATGTAAAGATGACCATCTGATTAGAGAGCGTGCTGGCCTTGTAGAAGAGCAGGGCCAAGACGGGCTGATTCTGTACCCTTTTTAATGGAAGAGAGAAATCGATCTTTAAAACAAATCACATTTCTTACACTGCCTTAAGAAAAATGCTTAAATATTACATTGTACAAGTTAAAATGACTGTGATTGTAAACTTGAATAAGCAGGTTTTGTAAATGAGCGAATGAACAAATAAAATAATTTAAATTTCACATATTCTTTAATTTGTCAGGAAATGGAAAGAACAGAAAATGAACAATATATCTCATTGATTTTTTCAGCTGCTGTATTCTTGTACAACACCATAAAGGGGATCTTCAGGTCTTCAGGGGGCAGTGTGATAATGGAGAAGTGCCACCACATCATGGCATCGGGCCCAATAGTACAAGAGAGGGTGAAGAAAGGTTTAGGCAGCTGCCCTGAAGGAGGGGAGATGGCAGAGACGTTCAGATCACTCACAGTCTGACAAGAATGAAATCTGAACGCAGAAAAACAAACGTGAAGTACCTCAGGATCACAAGATGTCAGCTGAATGTGTGGCTTTAACATCCGGTCAGAGTCTGTTACTGAGAGTTTGAAATGTTTATTTCACTGATTCATTATTGCATTTTGAATGAGATGTTTAATTATTATGACAATTGTTTTGTTTAATAAAAAAACTACACTGACATTTGTACTTGTAATATTTTGTTCAATAAAAATATTTTTTCCTGAATTATGTTTTTGTATTATTTGTTCTCTGTTATTTTGTTTGTGATTACATTGTTTGATGGAGTGTATAAAGCATTTACTTTAGTCTGGTATGGACTATTTCATTATAAAATATACATTATTTTACAAAAAAAACAAATATGTTTAGTGAATGGAGGAGGGTTGTTGTGAATGTACAGTAGAGTTTTATTTGAAATTTCAGTTTTACAAATTTGACTTAAGAAACTACTTTGTGAAAATTAAGTTTGGATGGTGACATGGTGGTCTTTGCCTTATACTGTAATAATACAGTTACTATTCTCCCTTATGTTGCCATTTTTAAACATAGTTTATTTAAGTTTAAATATAATATTTTAAGGATTTCAAAACTTAGAAATACTATTCTGCATTTTTAAACAGAATAGTTATTGCCTGACATTCTGTGATTGCACTTCTATATGTTTTGGGTGTACAGCACCAGTCAAAGCACAAGGAAAAGAAAAGTCAGCACAACTGATGACCACCACTGACCAGCTGGCCTTTGTAACTCAAGGCACTCTGAGCACACATTACAGGGAAGAAGAAAAGAAATTCAAAAATCCCACTAGTTTTCAGTAAGTTGGATTAATCAATAACTTCATATAACCAGGTGCTGGCCACATTTACACAAGGCTTGTCTCCATTAAAGTTTTAATTCACTTTTTTGCATTTAAAACTATTTAGTCTGAGTTCCAGTGGAGTGTTACATAGATAAAGCAGTCTCAGTGGTCGTGTGGTGGGCCTTAGAGAGGAGCAGAAACAACTCGAGACACAAATCAGAATTGTGTTAGGCCTCTGACACGTCACTGTGCTTAATAAGAAAACCTTCATACTTTGTTAGCAATCAATCGTTATTGCTAGGATTCCTTATATTAATTCTTTTACTTTTTATAAAACTCACATTAATTTACTAGGCCTTTGATTTCCTTTTTTTCATATAAAACTACAATATTGTTAATCATTATTAATATTTTCTGTAGTGACCTAATCCTCCTGACAAATTTCTCTTTCTTCAAATTGCATCTTCTTGCAAGCCTCAGAGGGGAAGCAAAATTTACCTTTAGTTCAAATTGAAATTACTTAAGCAACAACATTTTTAAAAGCAGAAATACACCAATTCAGCCTAATCAGCCTGTCTTTGTGAGACTTCAGGATGTTTGCAGGTGTGCCCTCGATCACAAAAATACACAAATACAACATGGAATTTACCAGCACAACACACTGACTTTTAAAACTTGAAGCCTCACATCTTAGCTCATGTATCAGACATCAAGACCTGAACAACAATCCATCAGGATTAGAGCTCGGCCTAACAGTCCACCTCATCTTATCTTGGCAGTGAAGAGAATAGGAAAGAAGGAGAGGGTGCAGGAGTGACATTAATGACTCAATATAAAAGTTAAATATGTCTGTATAGCTAAAAAAAGTCACATCTATCTGTGTATTAAAACTGTAGTGTATCCAGCATGAAGTATTATGGTGCTATAGCCTTTCAACAAACAATGTGCTAAAACCAGGAACCTACTAAGGTTAAGATTAATGTTTAAAACAAATATAAATAGAAAAATATTTTTTAAAAAGTCACCTTTTTGTGTTACAAAAGTGCCAATTGTGTTACAAAATAACCATTTTTTGGCTTGTTACTTAAGAGCCTGACTTGTGTTACAAAAAGGCCCTACAAGCTACAAATGTTCCCTGTGCTGTGGTACAAATGTGCCTTAAAGTTACAAAATGTCCCTACTAGAGGTACAAATGTTCCCTGTAGGTTACAAATGGGCCATTTAGTAGTTACAAAAAGGCCCTAACATCTATCTATCTATCTATCTATCTATCTATCTATCTATCTATCTCTGTAAAGGCTGCCACGTGGCATGGCACCTGGATGAACATTCATGTGAAGAATGCTAGTTAACCAACCATATGAATTTAGTTGATTCAGTGAGTGGTCTCTTCTGAGTAATAGTGCATTTCATTGAGAGCATTTTTAGTGTGAATGGCCTGAGTGGTGAACACTTTATATTCATAGCCATTGTCCTTGTCTTTCTATCTCTACAGGTTGATGTAAAAGCTGCTCTGAAAAGATGGGTGGAACAAGAGCATTTTGTTATCCGTGTTGGCAATGAAAAAGTCACTCCAGTATGGCAGAACACTAGCTTTGCTATAAAATATTCCGTAGGAGCGCTCTTCGACTTCCCCTTCTGGCTTGGATTTAGTAAACGATCCTTCAGCATTGGAGGAAAGGTAAAGGCCTCTCACACCATTCATGTTTATAAAAACATTGCACTGTTGCTTGTCAGAACTTTGCAAAATAATTCATAACATCATGTTAACACCAACAAAAGTGAAGGACAAAGTAAATCTGAAGTCTCCTGCTGTGTTTATTTCCATTTGACACGCCAAGGAGAGAGGGAAGAAGGAAGTTGACTGACTTATGTGTTGGTGACAACAATGTATGATGTGAGAACCCACATTTTTATAACTGGGAAGCGGCACGTGATGGGATGCTAATTCAGCAGAGGGCACACTCACTGTTACAAAGTCAGTTTAGAATCACCGATTACCAATACATTGGGATTGGAATTAGGAAGTTAAAGGTAGTCGGTGCCTGGAACAGTTAGACGCACGAAGAATATGCGAGGTAACCCTAAAAATAATCGGGCAGCTGCTGAAATAACTGTGCAACTATACCAAGATATCTATATGCCATTTTAGTAAACATGTAAGTACAAATGATTAGAAGTGTGTTTCAAGTTTAGTTTTTCAAAGTTGTCTTGCATCTTCATAAAAGCTCACAAAGCTCACATGAAGCATTTGATAATAATGCACACAACTTACACAAATATGAATGGAGTTAAATTAAATGTAAAATTTCACAATGCGTTTACAAAGAATCCGCCAGCTAGCAATGATTTTTAGTTAGTAACAAATAATGTTACCAAAAATCAACCTTGTTTTACTGACAAAAGAATCTAGTATACCAAGTAACTGCTAAATATAAGCACAGCCTATCGTCCCAGCACTCTTCTAACCTTTAATAATTCAGTTAAATTGCTGGAAGCAAACATGTAACAAATGTACGTCCATTAACTAAACCCACTGTGCCCTGAACTGGCGATCCACCCAGTACTTGTCTTGCACGCAGTGTTGCTGGGATAGACTCCAGCCCTTCTCATCCCCCATTATATATGTGACTGTGTCATTTGGGTCTTGTATCAGTAACTAACATGTCTAAAATGATCTCTTTCACAGGTGTCCTACTTCTCCATCTTGGACAAGCAGAAGGTTTTTGAAATGCAAGACCTTTTTTCCAGCTTTTTCTGTCCAAGTTTGAAAATGACATAAAGAAACACTTGAAAGGCTGGTTCAGTTAACTTTGTTTTATCTTGTGTTTTAATTTAAAGGAACCAGTTCTTTCTAAGAGGTCATTCATTGTCCCGCATGACATTTGCTCAGCCTGGAGCTACAGGTGTCAGTGTGGTTTGGCCAGAGTGTTAGAGGCCAAGCACCACTGGATGTGACAGCCGCAAATCTAACAGCTTAAGGCTTAGGCATCGAGACGTTTTGACTCAAGTGGAGGAACGCTGTGGTGCAGTGCTTCTATGGTACTCTAATACGGGGGAAAGCCAGGAATCGGCTATAAATCAGTCAGTCTTATCTTAATAATACACGTAAAAAGATTTTATCTGTGTCTGTTACACATCTAGCCATATATATTTTGATGTAAAATAAATTTCTAAACTTGATGCTTTTTGTTTTGAAAGGAATATCAGCTCCAAAATAGCATATTAAATATGCAAACTCTTAAAAACAGGTTATGATAATATGATAGGCAGTTAGTTATCAGAAAATTATGCCATATATAAAATAAAAGTAGACAGTCTTGGAGATTGAACACTTCTGTATGTAAATGAGTGTTTGTGTTTTGCTGTATGTAACGTTTCTCTGCCTTTATTCACTGTCTGGGCTATTCTTTGGCCCATTTCTGTTGCTATTTTAATGTTTTTCAGACTTTCTTTAATAAATGTTCGAGTTTGTGGCCATTTCATTAGTAAAACAGTTTTATTCTTCTCTCAAATGTTTCTAAAGGGACTTTACTAATTTAGGTATTTCTCCTAACATTTTCAATTGCCAGGTTTTTCCTCAATGTGCAACCTTCTGTGTTTGAATTTTTACTTTTCATACTTGTATCATGAGGTGGAAATGCTTTCAAAAATAAGGCCTTGAATAGTTGTTACTAATCATTAAACTTAATACAAACTGCAATCAACTGGAAAAAAAATCTGTGAACTCTTTAATTGGTGTGACCACCCTTTGCGTTCTCTTAAGTCCAGATGTATGCAGTTTCTGAAGGTCCACACATGGCCAGTTGTTCCAAGATTCTTAGAGAACCCGCCTCAGTTTCACTACAGGCTTCGGCTGTGTTACTTGTAATCCCAGATTGACTTGATGATGTTGAGATCAGGTCCATGCAATCTATTGCAGGATTCCCTGATCCTCTTTTTTCTGTAGATTGGTCTTTATGATTTTGGCCACATGTTTCAGGTCATTGTCGTGTTGAACAATGAAGTTAGAACCAATCAGATGCCTCCCTGATGGCATTTCATATATTTCTCGGTGTTGAGGGGTCATCAGTTTTGGTCAAGTCACCAACTCCGTTTGTGGAAATGCAATCACAAACCTTCAAGCAACTTCCATCATGCTTCACTGTTTCCTGCAGCTATACATCCATGTACCATTCTCCATCTCTTTCATCAAACAATTCCTGTGTTTGAGACAAAAAATTCAAATTCTGACTCTTCGCTCCAGAGCACCTGCTGATAAGACTTCTCCAGACTGTAAATGTGTTCACCAGAGTTTTTTTTTGTTCTGCCAGTTCAGAGCTGATGGCGGTTTTGGACATCTTCTGATTTTAATTGGAAGTAAACTTGATGTATAGATGTGGATATATTCCTTGATATCCCTCTGTGAAAACAGAAGAACCCATAACTGTCTCTGAAATAACTTGAAACTGACAAAAGTTGACAAGAGTTGTCATTCAACAGAATATTTCAAGTAATAACACAAATGAAAATGGCATGGACAAAAATGATGCAGCCCTTAAACTTAATATTTTGTTGCACAGACGTTCGAGGCAATCACTGCACACAAGCGATTCCTGGAGCTGCCAGTTAGACTTCTTGTGATGGTGCAGGTCGGCCTCACACTACTGGGTCCTTCTGGGGAGCCTCTTGAACCCGCTGTTGCCGATAACGTACTTGAGGGATGAGCCAGCGGATGAGGACACTGACATCAAGCAAGGGGTAGGTACATAAAAGTGCTTTTATTTAAAACCAGTCAAAACCAACCAGTGTTCAAAACTGTAGTGCTCTAAATGTTCCAATAAATATATAATCCAATCAAATGAAGTGATGGCAGAGTTTAAAATCAACCAAATACATAATCCATTAAAACAAGGTTAAATAAACACAGTGCAGGAAGGAGTCTATAAAAACATGAGCCCTGGTGCAACCCCTTAAAAGCCGATGTCTCCTTGACTTAACCCTAAGTGGGTCCTTGCAGCTAAGGAGGTGCCAAACTAGCAGTTCAGCCAACCTTCTGCACCATTCCTAGGCTCGGCCCCCTGCAGCTGTCTGTGACGGGCAGCTAATCAAGCCTCCGACTCTTGCTGCCAGACTCACACCCCCGGGGTCCACGGCTCCACCTGCAGGACATCTCACTGAGACTTTCAATACCCCTGCAGCTCCCACAGCTTTTTTCCCGGCCTCACGTGGGGTCACTCCAACTAAGTAGCCCGTCATTATCCGGCTCCCATGTTGCTCAGCTGACCTCCTTTAACCCCTGAGCGTCAGCCATATGCTCCCTAGAGGTACCTCCTTCTGGCTGTCTGCTTTCTGTCTCTCTTGTCTGCATGCATCGGCTCTCTCCTGTCTACCTCCTGCCTTCTTGTCTCCCATCATTTAACCTTTTTTTCCAATCGTCTCTGCTGTTCCTTTCAATTCTCCCTTTTCGGATTCTCAAGCCAGCTCATCCTTAAAGGCCACCTTAGGCATCATTTCTCAATTGCACATCGCAGGAAGCCAATGAAGAAACTGAGACAGATTGCACCCTCATGTGCAGATGTGTCTCGCCCCAATTACTCCACCAATCCCTTGTAGCTGCGTGAGCATGCATACCCACAGAGATCAGCCTGGCCAATTAATCATTCATTTATTAAAATAGCCACTTTTTTTCTGAAATTTATTCTCACTATACCACACCTGTCCACAGATAGTTTGGCTACTTGTCTTGTGTCAGGTTTAAAGGGACTCTTCTCCAGACTGCATGTTTCTGTTCTTTCCATAGATGTTCATTAAGATTCAAATCGGGGGTCATAGAATGCCACTTCAGAATAGTCCAATGTTTTGTTCTCAGTTGATCTTGCGTGCTTTTAGCTGTGCGTTTTTGGGTTATTATCCTGTTGGAAGATTCATGATTTGCAACTGAGAGAGAGCTTTCTGACACTGGGCTGTACATTTCACTCCAGAATGTCTTGATAATCTTGAGATTTCATTGTTCCCTGCACAGACTCGAGGCACTCTGTGATGGAGGCACCAAAGCAGCCCTAAAACATAACTGAGCCTCCTTTATGTGGAATCCTCCTGGGTCATCTTCCATTGAGTGCACTGTCAGTCAAAAAGTAATGGATGGTGTGATCAGACACTGATGGACCTTGACCTTGGAGGACAGTGTGCATTTCTTTGCAAATTGTCCTTGGCTTTTTCTCTACCATTCTCACTATCCTTCTGCCCTTTCTGGGGTTGATTTTCCTCTTGCGGCTGCATCCATGGAAGTTGGCTACAGTCCCATGGGCCTTAAACTTCTTAATAATATTTGCAGCTGTTGTCACAGGAACATCAAGCTGCTTAGAGATGGCCTTTCAGCCTTTGCTTTTAACACGCAATTTTCTTTTGGATTCCTCTGGTTTCTCTGGTCCATGAGCAGTGTTGGACACACGATGAACAGCAGGGTGACTTTTCTCCTTTCAAATAGAAAAGAATCACTGATTGCATGATTGGTGACAGCTAGTTTGAAAAATGACTCAAATTCATTTATTTGGGATCTTTTCTAGGGGTACCCACAAATGTGTCCAGGCCATTTTAGAAGATTTTAGAAGAGCAGAATAAGCAATACTTGATCTCTTTTCACACTTACTTTGCTTTACTTGATGAAATAACAAAGGCATGCAGGTATACAGCACAGTGTAATCACTTGTCAGGAGGCATACAGCAGTTTTTCTGTCAGCTGTAATGGTTTCAACAAACTTGTCCACGTCTGTATTTCTTGCTTGTTGTGACAACTGTGTTTCTGGTCCTTAACCCCCTTGTGCTTCTGTTGATGAGCTGGAACAGCACATCTGGAAACTCCAGTCTGCCATGAAGTTTCTGCCTGGGACAGACTTTGACGATGCAGAATGAGCGCCTTTTGTCTTTTTGCAAATGCTCACTTTTGCCATGGCATAAGATTTGCAAGTTAAACTGCCTACCATGTCTACCACAACCTCACTTTTTGATCTGGTTGTCCTTTGTCCACTTTTATTCCCTCCTCACATATCTCTGTTTCAGTTTATCACTTTGGTTCAATCTCCACTTGATAGCATCAATCAGTAGCCGCTGTTTGTTAGATTTGCTTAATCCAGCACTGGGCTGCATCTCTACAAGGGTTTCATGTCTTTGGACTGGAGTGTGAAAGGCCAGTTTTTAAATAATCCATTTGACCGTATCAGTCTCCCTGGGTGCAATCATGCAGCTGAGGGGAGTTGATGAGGTATTTGGGGCAAGTCGCCCCTGCACATGAGAGTATGATTGTTCTCAATTGCTTGATCGGCTTCCTGTGGTGCATGATTAAGCTGCTGCAACTACGGAGCCGTATAAGTACGGGCAGGCACAGAAAAAGTAAAGGACGGAAAAGAGGCAGAGAGTGAGAGTAACATTGGGAAAAAGAGAGATTGGATGAGAGAGGTCAGCACGGTCAGAGGTCCTGTGTAGAGTGAAGGATTGGCGCTCGAGGGACGGATTGCACCCACTGACAATGTGTAGGAGTGGGTTCGATCGAGGAGGAGTCTTCCCTATGGATCTAAGGGACAACTACGTATGCGAGAAGGAAGACGGGAGGAAAACTGACCCCGAGCGGTCTGGCAGACGCCGGTGGAGGCAGCCAAGATGGGGGTCATTAGCGAGAGAGCCGTGACTGCTGAAGTCTCTTCAGTTGAGAAACCGTGGGTGAGCTGGAGAGACTGGGAAGGAGCTGTGTTTGGCTGGTGTGGCCCCAGTGACTGCCATCAGGTTTTTTATTCTCATATTTTAGCCTTGTTTTAAACATTTGGATTTTTTACCTTTTTATGGATTATCTATTTATGGACGTTTTTGAGCACTGCACTTTAATTGGACACTTTTGTTTGGATTTGTTTTATTGAATAAAAGCACTGTTGCACTTTTCCACCATCCCCAGCTCAGTTTGATTTGTCCCCATCAGTCCAGCTCATCCAGTTACATTACAGACAGTGTTGGGTTGGAGAGGCTCCCAAATCTGGAAGATGGAACAGGACTCGCATCATCACATTGAGGTAAAGTGCTCTGTTATTACAGGTATGTGGGTTTCTTTCTTAAGGACATTTAAATATTTCATTGTATTACTTGACTTTTAGCAGTGGTGTGAAGGTAAGCAAAATAACACCTTTTATGAGCTAACTAGCATGGAGTGCTCAGTGTACACGTGACATTCCCCTGTCAATCACACATTTAGCTCCGCCTATTTTCAGAGTAATATGCTGGCTACAACAATGCAGTTTGCATTTATGAGCACCTGTGGTTTGTTGCTGTGATATCGAGTACGATTCCCATATGCATGCTTATCTACATTTGAGGCACTGATCTTTATGTGTGTACCGATTTGCATGTATACAGCTTGTTCTTACATTACCTCACATGGAGTGGTGGACTAATGTATAAAATTGCGTATAACCTCATTCGTTGGTGCAAAATTTGAGAAATTCTTGTTTGTGACATGCACAAATCATCACTATTGCATAGCTGTCATTTTTTTCTGGCCAAAAAGCATTACGTTACCAAAACTTTCATTTCAATCAAACACAATTGGCATCTCTGCGTAAATGGATCAATCACATGATGTACAAGATTTGTTGCCCAGCGTTTCCAAAACATTCCACCTTTCCCTGAGTGTCTGTGCCAGCCTCTGCCTGAACGCCAACTTCTGCCAGCTCCTATTGAGTTAGGCCAGCTCATACGCGTTCCCAAATCCAGGAGAAGTTAGGAGTAGTTTCCTAAATTAGGAAAACTGATAAAATGCTTTTTCTCCTAACGCCTAAGGAGAGGAGGATGAAATTTACATCACTCAGATTTTAAACTCTGAGCAGTTTCCTTACTCTGAGATGCTAGATAAATAGAAACACCGGAGATAAAGATTTGAAAGAACTAAGCAAGATAATTGGCAGGGAAAACAAGCAAAAGACTCACAATGTGAAATAACAAAACTAATGTTGTTGGCTGTGCAAGAACAAGCAATAAATCACTGTACACGGAGAAGACACATATTTTTAGGAAGTCATTACGCACTGGAGAGATTGAGAAGGACTGGAAAATGGCAAATATCATCCCATTATATAAAATGGGTGACAGGGCAGATCAAAACAACTATAGGCCAGTAAGCTTAACATGCATCACAGGAAAAATAACGGAAGGAATTATTAAGGATAAGACTGAGCAACACCTGGCAAGGACAGGAGTTATTCTGAACAGTCAGCATGGGTTCAGAAGAGGGAGGTCGTGTTTTACTAACATGTTGGAATTCTATGAGGAGGCAACAAAAGGATACAATCAAAGTGGAGCTTATGATATTATTTATCGGACTTTCAGAAAGCATTTGATAAGGTGCCACATGAGAGGATGGGCATCAAGTTAAAAGAAGTGGGAATTCAGGGTGATGTTTTTAGATGGGTGCAGAATTGGCTCAGACACAGGAAGCAGAGGGTGATGGTGCGAGGAACCTCATCAGAACTGGCCGATGTTAAGAGTGGTGTTCCACAGGGGTCAGTGCTAGGGCCGCTGCTATTTTTAATATATATATATAAATGATTTAGATAGGAATATAAGTAACAATCTGGTTAAGTTTGCAGGTGATACAAGATACGTGGATTGGCAGATAATTTGGAATCTGTTATATCATTACAGAGGGATATGGATAGCAAACAGTCTTGGGCAGATTTGTGGCAGATGAAATTTAATGTCAGTAAATATAAAATATTACACATAGGAAGTAAAAATGTTAGGTTTGAATACACAATGGGCGGTCGGAAAATCGAGAGGATACCTTATGAAGAGAATTTAGGAGTCATAGTGGACTCTAAGCTATCGACTTTCCAACAGAGTTCAGAAACCATTAAGAAGGCTAACAGAATGTGTGTGGAGTACAAGTCCAAGGAGGTTCTGCTCAAACTTTATAATGCACTGGTGAGGCCTCATCTGGAGTACTGGGTGCAGTTTTGGTCTCCAGGCTACAAAAAGGACACAGCAGAACTAGAAAAGGTCCAGAGAAGAGCGACTAGGCTGATTCCAGGACTACAGTGGTTGAATTATGAGGAAAGATTAAAAGAGCTGAGCCTTTACAGTTTAAGCAAAAGAAGATTAAGAGGTGACATGATTGAAGTGTTTAAAATTATGAAGGGAATTAGTACAGTGGATCGAGACTGTTATTTTAAAATGAGTTCATCAAGAACACGGGGACACAGTTGGAAACTTGTTGAGAGTAAATTTCGCTCAAACATTAGGAAGTTTTTCTTTATACAAAGAACGATAGACACTTGGAATAAGCAACCAAGTAGTGTGGTAGACAGTAAGACGTTAGGGACTTTCAAAACTCGACTTGATGTTTTTTTGGAAGAAATAAGTGGATAGGACTGGCGAGCTTTGTTGGGCTGAATGGCCTGTTCTCGTCTAGAATGTTCTAGTGTTCTAAAGATGAATAAAAGAGCAAGCCTAGATTCTTTAACTGAAAGTCTGTTCTGTCTTTACCAAAACTTGGGGTCACAAACACAAAACATAGTCAAAGAATAAAGAAAGGATTCTGTTAAATCAAAGAATTAAACAAGAAAAGCGCCCACCAACAAAAAGAAGTTTGTTATCCAACCTTGGATACCAGGAAGTGGGTGGAGCTGACCTTTATTCCCTTGATTCCTAATGACAGGAGAATTTGGACCCCCAGACATCACCACCCATAGCAATGCCATAGAGTCCACTGCAAGAAAACAGCACAAAATGATGGCGTCAATGAAAAAACAAAATGTAAATTATTCAATACAAGAGAACCCCAAAAGACTAATAGCAGAAATTAACTTAATGTATAACAAAGCCCTTAACAGAAAAAGACAGATCAAAAAAAAAGAAAAAATAAATCCAGATAAACTTAATTATGAAACCAAATCATGGCAAGCAAGGCATTAATTCAAAAGCAAAGTCAAAGCATATGTCCTAAGAAGCTTCATGATATATTCTATTTTCTTTAATAATTGTTGCACAGATCTAAGACTGATCAGTTCATTTAGTGAGCTCTTACTGTCCTTCTATTGTTATAATTTCCTTGCTGTTTATTTTCTCAGTTTTATACGTGTTTCAGGGATAATTTATTTTGTTGTGGTTTATTTACACCTGTAATATTTTGTTTTTTTTTTTTACTGGGTTTGTAATGGGATAACTGAGTGAGTAACACATTAGCACATTTGGTATGTCAGACTTGACAAATGCAGTTTCTGATCTTGTTGCTATCAAATGAAAATCACTGAGCATGTCAAATTTAGTGTTTGCATGCCAACTGTCCAGCACAGTCACACTTGCCCCTTTTGTTTACAGCCAGTAATGTGCCGCTTGATGGAGCTGATGAAGGGTCAACATAAATGTGACTTCTGTCTCAATCTTGGTCCTTTTCTTTTTTCCACACATGTTCCTTATTCTTCATCGCTACATTAAAAGCATTGAACAATCATTGGTTGTAAACTCTTCTGCACACACAGCCCATCCTAACAACTAAAGAGTTTGATTTTATCAGAACAGATAGATAGATAGATGGGTTGATAGACAGATATGAATGGTGTGTCGCTATAGCCTTACTGGGATGCTAACACAGTACAGTGCAGACAGATACTGATCAGCAAGATACACAGTAAGCATTATATGCAAGCCGCAATGAGCAATATGTCAGCAGGTTTACAATGAGAAAAAAATATTTATTTTGTTGTCGGATATTTAGATTTTTGTTTGAGGTGTGTGATTCCTCCTGCAGGACCAAAATGGTGTCTCCCTGTGTGTAGGCAAGCTGACCAGGGAAATTGAGACACCTTCATAAGTACGGTTGTGGCTGCAAGAGGGGGAGTTTTGACAATCAATCGGAGAGACAAGAGAAAGAGTTAGGGTGTGAGAAGTGTGCCAGTCTAAAAGGTGTCTGGTGGATAAGCTGTTGGTTGCTGTTAAGAAGTGGCTTGAGGCTCATGAGAACCAAAAACAGATCCTGATATTTTTTTTTGTTAGTTTGAGGAGTTGTAGTTATGGCATGGACTGAAACAGAGTCCAGTTTTCTTTTTTGAACTGAAAGTGACTGAGTAAACATAAGGGTAAGAGCCATTGTGTTGTTTTATCCATTTTATTTTTATGTATATTTTTCTTCTCCCATACTATTAGCAGGCTATCTGCTTTAGCTGATGGCTTGTGACATGTATGGTGGCAGCAGTGGGATCAACTGGGTCCTTTGAAAACCTTAGAGAGGGCAGAGATGGCACCCAAGAAGGTTTCTGCATCCATTCCAGTCTCATTGTTGGGTGAAGAACCACAGATGCAATCTCCAGAGTCATCAGAAGCAATGTCCAAAGAGAACATACATTGGAAAGAATGTTCCAGCAGTTTCTACAAGCACAGGAGCACAAGGAGAAACAACAGGAACAGAGGTAGAAGTCATTGCAGCATCAGATCATGTTCCTAGCAGGCCATCTGTTTTAGTAGATGGCTCGTGACAAAAGGCACTATATAGTAGATAGATTGATAGATAGAATTTTATTTGTTCCCAGGGGTAAATTTGGATTTTTAGACGTTCTTTAGATAGTTAAATAAATAGGTAAGTAAGTGAAGAGAAGAGTAGACAGGACTGTTCCTTGTGGTGCTCCAGTGCTGAGTCACAGACTAGTTGGAGTGAGTCACTGGGCAAGTCATAATTACATGACTGGCCTTCATGGGAGTGCCCTATAACTGCCTGCAACTCACTAAGATAATGTAAATGAAGGCTACCATTGAAAATCACTGGAAAAGTCATCCAATATGACATGGCCTCAAGCCACTACTCCATCTTATTTGTGCTGACTCCCTCATCTGCACAACTAATGGATGTCCTGGCATGTTCTGCCACAAATTAAAATCATTACAAAGAAACTCAAAGGGAATATGCTGTTTAAATGCACTCCTCACCACAACTGAGCCACTAATACCATTTAATGTGGCAAAGAAGCACTTTAGATGTGTAGACATATTTGGATGTACACCATATGTGTTCTCATTTGCTTAGTGTCAGGATTAGTCATCTTATCTCATGATTTTTTTTCCACTTTTCAGTAGCCCAACGCTTGTGTGTTCTTTGCACCTCTTTAACCACAAAAGCACATTTTTAGGTGTGATAAAGTGTTTATGCACCCACAAGTTGGCCACAAGTTTCTTCTTTCACAAGTGAAGATGACCTACATAGACGCTGAATTTAACTTAAGACGTTAACATTTGCAACACTATAAGCTAACTCACATGCAGACTTAATTTATTCTTTGCTTCCTCATCTTAATGCCATTAGCTACAATTTATTACATTTGAAATTTACCTCAACAAATGTGCGAGTATTCATGCAAAAACACACAGAAATGAAGTTCATAGTATGAGCAAGGCCCCTAACCTGAAAATTGGCAGACCCTGTGCTGTGAACCCTAAAGGTTATGCCAAAAGACAATTTCTTCTCTGGGATTAAAATATATGTAATAAAAAAGTTGCAGCAGCACTTACATGAAGACCATACATGACGATGCATATTTGCAATGGCTTTAATGGAACCCCAATTCTAAAAAGGATGGCGCAGTATGAAAAATTCTAATAAAAACAAAAAGAAGTAATCTGTACATTCTATTCACCCTGCACTATGCGAAAAACACTACAACAACACATTATTTGATGTTTTAACTTGTGGATTTAATTTTTTTTTGAAGATATAATCTCATGTCAAATCTGATACATACTCCAAAAATGTTGGGTCAGTTGAGTGTTTACCATCACCATTTCTGTTAATAACATATATTAAGTGTTTGGGCTCTGAAAACATAAATAAGTCATCCGCTGACCCCATAACCCCTTCATCCCTTATGCAGGTCTTCAGCTGTGCAATTGTAAGGGGCCTTTTTGTTGCCGTATTTCGCACTTTACAATGCCTCACACAGGCAGGCCAATCTCCTACATGCACTTTCTGCTTATACAGTATGACCTGTAGGAGGCACTGGAGACCCCAGATGCAATTCTACAAACTATGTAAGTCCAGGGTGCAAATTACAGAAATACCTCCACACAGGCTTCTTAACATGATTTGCACAATCACAGTTCTCTCTTCTCTTGTTTTCTTTTCTTTGCCTCCACTCCTCCTAGGCAAGCGATGTCCATCCTTCACTCCCAACTCCAACTTGCCAGAATAGTTCGGCTTCTTTTATGGAGTACTTCCAGAAGCAGGGCATTGCCTATAGGAAGCACGTCCAGGTCAGACAGAAGGTCCACAAAGTTGGGACCAAAAATTCCTGCTCCATCCTCTGGTGGTACCTACAGAACCCAACAAGGCTGCCCCCATGGAATTACAATTCCCAGCATACCTTTCAGGTGTTCTTATTGGTACTGCATCTCAGGGCTACTGCCATCTAGTATGTCAGGGTGGTAAATGGCCTAAACAGATGGCCTCCCCATCCCTCAGTGACAGGATCTTTGGCCCATCCTTGCCAGGATGCCAGCATATTTAATCTAAGTTTGGAACCTCCTGCCAACCTGCCTTGCTTTTTGGCTTTTCAGTACAGTGGCCTGCCAGCAAGGTAAGAACTCATGCCCCATGATGACTCACACCATCCCATGCCTGCCATCCATCACAGCAGCTCTACACTTGTAATCTGGGCAGAATGTGGTTTGGTGTCTGGATGGCAGCATGTGTTGCTCCAAAACGAGTTAATCTCTTTCTGCATTAAATGTCCCCTCACAGATGGGCAAGTAACCATTGCTATGGACACTGGCACACCCCCATCCCATGACAGATGGTGGCTTTTGGACCTGATCTTGATAACCGCTTGGATGGTCCTTTCTTCTTTGGCCCGGAGAACACAACAGCTGTTTTTTTGAAAACGTTTTGAAATTTTGATTCATTGGACCACAAAATAAGATTTCACTGTTGCTACTTTCCATCTCAGAAGAGACCGAGTCCAGTTAAGTTGGTGGTGCTTCTGGACCATGTTGATGGTTGGCTTCTGCTTTGAATAGTAGGCTGGAACTTCCATCAGTGGTATCGACTCACAAAGGTTTACCAAAGTCTTTCCAAGCCTGTGTCTTTATATCCATTACAGGCGCATGATGGTTTTTAAGAAGGAGTCACAGATTAAGCACATTCAGAAATGGTTTTCAGCTTTGCTCTTCATGCACTGAGATTTGACCTTTAACTTCCTTTAACTTACCTTACCTTTAACTTTTTAATTATATTGTGCACTACAGAGGATGAAATGCTCCAAATCCTACCGATTTGTCTTTGGTAAACGTTGTTGTCAAAGTGCTGGAATATTCGTTGACAAATCTGTTGGTCAATTGATGAGTCTTCATCCATCCTTGCTCTTGAAAGACTAGGTATTTTTGGAGGTTCATCTGAACACCTCAGTACTGATACCGAAACAATACAGAAGCAAAAAATGGAATAACACCCTTGAATTTTGCACAATGGTGGTATTATATTGTTTTAAAATTTTGGTAGTTCAGTACCTTGTTACTGCTAGTATACAGTACAACACTACCCTGTAGCCTGGTGTGCCTGATCTCACAGGCTTTGTTGTTTGTGTTCGCCAAGGTGGCTGACCCATTTGCTTAAAATTTATGTTCCAGTAAGGATAATAAGCAAGTACCTGGAGACATAATAGGAAACTATTACACCAGAGGAGTGGAATAGCATTTTGACAAAAGGCTAGAATCAAGTTCAGGCCATGGGTAGGTGGTCCAAATACAGAGAATACTTAAAGAAGTAAGACTAACAAATCCTAAAATGCTTCATCAAAATCAGAATTAAAGGAACAGAGCCGAGAGTCCTAACGTGAACGTCTACGTGGAAGGGCCACTTAACTTCCTCACTTTTAAGAGAGAGATGAAACCAGGAAAACAATCCAAAACTTGGATCATATGCACAGCAATCTTAAAATAGCATCATCCTAATAACAGCAACACACTCAACACTGGTGTCCAATCTGGTGACTGAATGTAGGTGATGTTACCATCAACAATATGGCAGCTACCATTGGGGAAAAACATTTTGCTTTGTACTTGTCATAATAATAAATCTAAACAACTGAAGTAAAAATTGATCAGAACAGTTCCAGAATAGAGTCACATATTTATTAGCACATAAAACAAAGATTAAGACACCCACCTCCAGACAATACAACAAAGTCACCCCTTTTCATGTTCTCTTGATCTTTTTGTAGCTTCTGTGCCTTTGCTCATCTCACTGCCTCGCCCTAAAGTAAATATGGTGTTCTCTAGCAGGCAGTGGCCTAACCAACTCATAGGTCACTACTAGGAGTCACCTCCGGGTCAAGTAGTGAGGTCACTGCTCTACAGACTGCACCCTTGAGCTTTACTGTGAGTGTTAGTACCCCCTTTTTTGGCAGGCATCCTTTGCGGACCTCCACTTTCCCTATGCCCTCCTTCGTGTCCTTAGGAGTCCTTGTAATCGCCTCTGCTCTTCCTAACTGTTCAGCCGTGGAAAATCTATCCATTGGGCACCGTTCCTCTCTCTTTCTTCCTCGCGGGGCCATTGACTGCCTACCTCCTCACTATCAAGCTGGTTGACATTTCTGATTCCTTTCTTTTTTTTACATTCTCTCCCCTTTCTAGACTACTCCTTTATACTCCTGATGATGCAGTAATTAAGTGTAATTTCAACCCATTGAGAGTCAACTCCAAGGGTTCAAGGTTTCTTTATTTAGTCATGTTTACACAGGAAAACATGAAATGTGCCTTCTTTTTTACATCTTATAACAGATGGAATGAAATAAAACCAACAAATAGGGACAAGACAGGTTAAAGTTAGGCAGTTTGATAGTGAATATTTACACAAAAACCACTGCTATTTCTCCGATATTCCTTATTAAAAAGTTGTATGGCAATAAGAAGAAAGGAATTTCTGGAGCAATGTGTGTGGCTTTTCAAAGCGACTGTCCATCGTAATTTACTGAAGTTAAGTTTTACGTGTAATGGATGTCTGTCATCAGTTGAGATGATTTCCAGTTTATTAATGACTAACAAAATACTTGCGCTTTGCAGTGGAGAAGTAGTATGTTAAAGAACGTAACATGATTATCAATGTAATTGTCGTGGGCTTTAGTATTGACAGTGACTTTGATGATTGTAAAGAGTTTAATTTATAAATGTAAATGTTGTGTATGAGAAATGCACATTTTTAGGATGTAAGGATCTCTTTGTAAATGACATTTGCAGTTCTGCCCTCGGGCTGTAAAATGACCAAGCTGTCTGCTGAGCTTAGGATACAGGTCGGCGAAATTGTGATCGACGGTGATCACTGGAATAGACATGTTATTCGGGGTAAATGATTCTAGTTTGCAGTACCTTTCTAAGTAGTCTAATACAGGATGATCTAATGTCCCATATATGGACCTATTTACATTAGATTAGCATGCTATTAGCCATATGCTAAAGATGCTTTTGTATATTCATATATTATAAAGGCTTAGTCTAGTAAAGGATTGTTAGCACAACCAAGATTAAAATACAATAGAATGGGAACAGAATGGAACTTTTTGCGATTGCAGGAGACAACAGGTGGAAACAGGATGGAATTTTGTTGGGAGTGCCCAAATGTGGGATGATACTGTGCCTGGTGTGGTTGGAAGTATGAGAATGAGTATTACATCACTTAGCACCATGCAGACCTCAACATGGAATCGATCCATTAGCATTAGGGGCCTTTATCTCGCCACTTTCTTTGCGCCCAAAGAGTTAACCCTTTTGTAATTTGGAAGTTTACTGTCTTATGGCCTGTAAGTATGCTATCCTTCTAAACACCCTGAGGGATCACTAGCTCCAAGATCAGCTTTCCAAATCAAGTTCAGGCAGTTTGTGAGAATTAGCACTGCTTGGTTCCTAGACTCTTGTGAGCCATGCTTGCCTCAATAAAGTTGAAAAGGACAATGCAAGGAGTCTAACATTTAAATTTAAACTGAGGAAGGTAAGATGCTTCCAAGTTCACTAAGGCCATTGTAGAAAAGACAACAAGCGCATTCATAAACCTGGAGGAACAACACCCATCCCCCCCAGTTCACACAGCAGTGGACATCTCCGTAAAGTTTTGGTATCTAACAGACTTCTTTACCTGTGCTTAGAAAAATTAGATCTCGAAGCATCCAAAAATTAGCCAGCTAAAGACCTGCTTTCTCATGTTTCTTTGATATTTTTTATAAGGTCATGAATAACTGTGTCAGAGAAACTTGAGGCCTTTACAGACTTTTTCCTAAATTGAAAACTAGAAGGTCTTGAATCATAATATGACACTTTAGCCCCATCTCACCCACGGGTGTGAATTCAAGCAAAGGTGATCCAACTGTGATGTCATGCTAAAGTTTCAAAAGAGAAACACTACATTAAAACGTAGCCCTGGAAAGCCTATAAAATGGAAATTGTTACAAATATTATAGTAAGCTTCCGTATCTACTTTTTTTCCATTAGTGGACAGATAGACTTCCAAAAATCATTATTTGCAGCAGGTAAGCCCCATTACATACAGTTTCTGGTCCCCTTTTTCAGCTCCTATGGAAGCTACTGTAGTGCTATGCCAGTGCTTGCTGCCATCCCGTCGCTCTTTTAGGTAGTTTGCTGTACTTAGAAGGATGGCTTGCTATTGCTGCACTAGTTAGAATTTATCTGGCTCTGACAGTCTTGTCCTTTTATAAGCTCCCCTGCAACTCGCACTGAAGAACCTCATTTGCATGACTGCCCAGCTCATATTGTTGTTGACTCATCATGATGTTATGACCAGGGTATGTAACATGTCAGTGTCATGAAAAGGAGGAGTGGTCTTTCTTTCCTGAACTGACACTTTGAGACTCTCCATCTATGGCTGCTCTGTAATGCCCCTACAATCTGACTTGTCCTCTCCCTGCCCAGACTCATTGCCAACCCAACCTCACACTGGGGTGCAGTGGCACCCTGATCTGCCTGAAGCTCCACCAGCAGTTGTACACTCAGGCCAACAGATCTTAGCTTAGATGGAGAGATGAGTGTTGGAGCTGCAGATCATACAAATGAAACTCCAGATTCCAGATATTGGCATCGAGATTGTCCAATAACTGGATTGTGGACTTGGACTGTTTGCTCTGCATTTCCTTTTTAGGTATTCCTTTTTGTCATTTTTGTACTGTTTTAGCTTATCTATGTTATATGGGTTACAGATGGTGGCACCGACTAGAAAGCTGGAGGTAGCAGAGTTAAAGATGCTAAGATTTGCATTGGGTGTGACAAGGATGAATAGGATTAGAAATTAGTGCATTAGAGGGTCAGCTCAGGTGGGACGGTTGGGAGACAAAGTCAGAGAGGCGAGATTGCATTGGTTTCGACACGTGCAGAGAGAGATGCTGAATATATTGAGAGAAGGATGCCAAGGATAGTGCTGCCAGGGAAGAGGAAAAGAGGAAGACCTAAGAGATTTATGGATATGGTAAGAGAGGACATGCAGGTGATGGGTGAAACAGAACAAGATGTAGAGGACAGGAAGATATGGAAAAAAAAGATCCGCTGTGGCAACCCCTAACCAGAGATTTCGAAAGAAGAAGAAATAAATTCTTAATTTGTAAAGATTACTCATTGGATTTGTTTGTCTAGCCAGAGGTTTCCAGTTTCCTTTCCCTAAACAGGCAGTTTTATATATATTTTGGGTTGTTTATATTATTTTTGAACTTTAAAAGTGTTTCCCCATTTTTGGGGGCCTGGACACATTGAAGCTTACCAATACGATTTGAGGTCAGGCTTCCTAGGGTGAGGCCTATTTCTGGGCAGGCTATGGAAGGCTCTGGTCTGGCTTATAAGCCTTTTTTTGAGACATCATACCCTTTTGGTGTTTTTTTTTTTTGTGCACTCATTTTTAACAGGGGTTTTTCATATTGCATATACAGTAGATATGGAATGAACATCAATCCATTTTCCAAACTCACTTAACATAATGTAGCATTAACATCTTTACGGATATCCATGCTTTGATGATTATTACTATTGTTAATTGTATCATTTTCGGATCTGTGTCTACTGCATTATATTGCTGAAACATGTCATCTTACTTTTGTTGTATTTATGAAGTTCTGGTCAGAAGCAGTAATGATAACTGACTGTTCCAGATATGGCAGTCAATCTGAATTCAATGGATAGCAGTGCAGTAGAAATAAATTGAATGCTTAGATATTTACTTTTAAAAGCTATTAGTGTATTCCTTTTTTGCTGCTGGGCAGAACGTGTTACTCACAGCTTGGTCACATAGCACATAACGGTCAACAGCGGTGTTAGTACATGATTTGACAAAACAATAGCAATCTGGTGCAGTCCTCATCCCCAGTAAGACAACAGACCAGTCCAGTAACTCTTATGAAGGGTAATTTCATTTTAGCACATGAAATATATGAGTGAAGCTGAAGTTCACATAAGTCAATAAGGCTCAAGAGTCACAAAATTATAAAGATTACAGTAAATCATTGCTATCCATGTATTCCAGTCCCATGGACACGCTTACCTGCTATTATAAAAGTATAACCCAGTTTGTGACAGCTGCAGTCTAATCACGCCCTTGTGTAGATAAGATGCTCACTATGGGCTGTGGGATAGAGAGGGGATGGACATCAGGGGGTTATGTTTGTGAGGTGTTAAAAAATGTAAAATTCTGAGAGGCTTACCATGCATGAGCAGCATGTGAGATTGACAAATAACAGGCCTGCCATGCCATTAGTTTTCCAGGGCTGAATGTGTATTACGCTGATGGATCTAACTGGTGGCGAGAGGTGTTGGTGACCCATTAAACCCCATCTGTGATGAGGACCGAGGACTGCAGTTGTTTCCTATGAATGAGGAATTCCCAGTAAGTGCGAGTCATGTTTGCACTGTTTAAGTTCCTGCCCCCTTGTACTACCCATCTCTACTACTGATTGAATAGTTTAGTGAGGTCCTCTATTCAACACTGCTTACGGCTTGTGGCCTCTCTTAGAGCGCCTAGAAAAACTTCACTATGGAGGAAGTAAATGTCATAAGAAGGTTTCCATAGGGAAACCGGTGGAAGTATCATTACTGAGCTTCATTAGGTGAGAGTGGGGGGCTGGAGCATCCATCACCCCGTGCGGGTCCTGCTCCTCAGCCAGCATCCCACTGGAATCTAACCCCACTCCTTCCATGGGATCAATGCTTCAATATCTGCTGTTTCCTTATTGGCAGGGTTTTTCAGGAACTTAATCTTTGTGGATAAATAAATTCACTGTATGTCCTGTTTTGGGGCTTACTAAGCACTCCTGGGGTCACTAGCCACCTGCTTCAAGAATGTACTTCTTCGTACTTGTCAGCTTTCTTTTTCACAACTCACTGGGCCTCAAAGCTTGTTTGACTGAGGAGGTGGAGGCCATAATAAGGTTACATTCATGAGTACTTCCAGAGGTATTGCTGCCTCCTAGGAATTACTTCCAGTTCACCTCTTGTTTCACAAAGTCCACACTTCCCAAGAGTCTATGCTCTAATATTACTGCTGTCCAATAGTGACTTTTAAGAATACCTACACTATAGCATACTCCCAGCTAATTACTAGTGATGAGCATGCACCACTGAATTTGCTTTGTTTTGACTTTGGTGAAATTGTGGAAATATTCACACCAAAATATTCACACCAAATATTCTACCAAACTTAGAGAGATGCATTGAAGTCAAAAGGCAAGGAGGAACTGAGTGGATTATTATTGTGCAGTGTCCCTGATGGAATGTCTGCCGACTATGCTGACTAATTATTGTGGCCAAATATTTGAAATGAGCTGTGTTAACCACCCTGCCTCCCTGAGATAAAGTTAACAGAATTAAATATCAGAAAATTTAAATTTGTCGCAGACAGTGGTGAGAGAAGCAGTAAGCATGGATTCACTAAGGCTTGCCACTCACAGATTCAAAACCAAAAGTAGTTTGATTTTGTTCCCTGATGCTCTTGTTCACTCACTGCCGCTGCTATCAAATAAGCGCAACACTAAAGCATGTGGTTGACTCTTGAGAAGCCACAACATATCTGGACAGGAGGCCAGTCCTTCTTTTAAGCATTTGCAATCACAAATAACTGCAGTGTATGTGCATTATATTGATGCTGATTGCCACACAGCACAAACTGCATCAAGAGTGACACCTAAAATCTCCAATAATTTACTGATAGAGGCACATCAGGATAGTACAATGTTAAGCAATTCAAACAAATGCTAAAATACACTTTTTAAATTTGTTTTGTCTAAAATATAATTATAGCTAATCTATTTTAACAAGGTTAAAGATAATAATGCATGATCATATGTTACAACTTAGCATCTGTTCACAAAGAAGGATGGGCTGTTCTTAATAAAGTACAACTATTCAATAGTTCTAATCATTGACGTTTCACTTTGACAGTTACTAATGATTACATTTATCTTTTGTTTTCTATTTCTGTGTAATGTAATGGCATCCTGCGCCACTGCCACCTGATAATCTGCTGTCACCTTAGATGTTGGGAGGGACTACTACTAATGTGACCCGCTGTATCAGATTTTCCCAGTACTGTACTTCCCAATACTTACACCACAAATACAAATCAACAATACTTTGCCTACTTAAGCTTCAACACCTTACCCGGTGTGAGGGTCCACTCCTCTCACACGCCACACTCTTGTAAGGGTTCATTCGATTCGTCTTCAGATTTCTTTCACTGAAAGGGCTACACTTCAGAATACCTCAACAAAGGCCAGAAGAGCCTAGGAGTGCCCAGATTTGAACGGGCTGCACATATCTAACTGAATCCATGTAAGTAAAGTAAAAGATATAGCTCTGCACTTGAATTTCTAACAAGGATAGAGTGTAAACTAAATGAACACAGTTTAGCATATAACGCTCATCGGCCATTGCTAAATATCAGTAAACAAGACAACTTTAACTAATATTCAAACTTTATTTCAATCATTATCTGTAGGAAAACCAAACAAAAATATTACATATGACAAACATGCAACCTAAATAATTCAAATCAGAGCCACACAGCAGCTTTGTATCATTTGGTGGCTGTAACCTTAACTGGTACAGTCTTCTTAAGCCAGGAGTGATGCTTGGGTTTGAGAATGGAGAGACCATTGTAGACCACAAATCAAACCAATTTGTCTTATCTCATTAGCAGCTATAAAATCTCTGAAAACACTTTTCAAAACCATGTTCTTTATAAGATGACTTTGATGGCTGTTTTATGTAAGATCTTGCATCATTTGAAATTGGACAAATGTTTTATACGTTCCAATGGTCCAGTTCCTTTTTAGTGAGATTACTTTAAGTCACTTATAAGAAACATGCTGATTTTCTAAGTCTAAAGCCCTCTATGTCACATCTTCTTACAGGCCTATACACACTGGTTAGTTTATCTTAGCTTTATCATTTGCGTTCTAATAAATAATACATGTTCTTGAATTTTCTTTTACATTTGCATATCCCCCCGAATCCAACACTCTTTTAAAAACTCATTTGTCTATCCCATATTTTAGCTTTCTTGAAAAACCTATGAATCATTTGTCCTTATTATCTAATGTGCCCATTTGCATGTGCCTGCTGTTATAGTTACAGAACATTTTGATTACACAACACAGACAATGCCAGCTTTCCCTTATGAGCACTGGGCACACAGTTTATCCATTTAAAAGCTACATCTAAATAATCCTAACATTAAAACAAGTTAAATCTTCCAAGTTTTATTTAATTAACTGAAAAAAATAGATGTTTGTCCTCCACTGCAGAATCCCTAGAGGTTTATTTTCTCCAGAGTCCTGTCAGCTCGACTTTTTCTTTTCCTCTCTTCTCTGACTATCTGACCATAATGTATCTCATCAAATTTTGCTATTGTAATTACTAGGGACTTGAAAAGTGCATATATGGTAATTAATTATTTAGTTTATGCTTAATTCTTTTGGGAACTCTTCAGTTTTTATGTATTTACCATTGTATTTTTTTTTTACTTTTTATAAAGCTGTTTAAGCCACAGTTTTTGAATGAAAATGTGCTCTATAAATAAAGATGGTTATTGAAACCTTTTCACAGCCTTTTGTCCATACATTTGATGCTCAGCTGTAAAGATAACCATCTAACCATTTAATCTGCATGCACTTTTAACTTGATGAGTCAGATGTCAGTAATGCATGTGCAATATGCCTCAAGAAAATGAGTCTCTTTTAAAGCAAACAGCCTGACTAGTCTGTTCTTTAGATAACAGACTTGCTTTTCACTTTCAGTGTGCAGGACAGGACCTGAGCGTAAATCACATAAGGCTGGGGGGCTCAAAATGGTGTTTTAGACTATACAGAATGAAATTCATTACTCAGAAAAAAATCCCACTTTTCACAGAATGCCTCAAATGTTAAGATGTTGTCACTAGTAAGAACTCCATCATGGCTTCATGCCTCTTCGACTTCCATCCTCAAATGGGGAGGCTAGTCAAAGACTCGGTGCTTTTCAGGCTGCATTCGCACTACCATGTTTTCATTTAAAAATGATGTCTTTAAATGAAAATGATCTATGTCAGCCCTAGCATTTTCAGATTGATTATGAAACTGAAAACACATATAATGTGGCTGTTCACCTGCACTGGATATGTGTACATCAATGGAAAAAACCCTGAGGGGTTGGTAACACCACTTGCACAGAATTTGCTGTGATCTGAAAACTGTGGTAAATTATTTGCCTTTTCCACATCTATGCAGGGGCAGCACAGTGGTAGCGCTGCTGCCCTCGCAGTAAGGAGACCTGGGTTTGCTTCCCGGGTCCTCCCTGCGTGAAGTTTGCATGTTCTCCCCATGTCTGCGTCAGTTTCCTCAGGGTGCTCTGGTTTCCTCCCAATCTCCTAAGACATGCAGGTTGGGTGCATTGGCGATCCTAAATTGTGCTTGGTGTGTGTGTGTGTGTGTGCCCTGAGGTGGGCTGGCACCCTGCCCGAGATTTTGTTCCTGCCTTGCGCCCTGTGCTGCCTGGGATTGGCTCCAGCAGACCCCCGTGACCCTGTGTAAGGATATAGCGGGTTGGAGAATGACTGACTGACTGACTGACTGACTGACATCTATGCAGAAATTTCAACCGTCCAAAACGAAATTTAGATGTATACAGGTGAGCAACACAAGATGTGACATGAACAGCAGCTTGTCTAACTCCACTATGTTGATTTTCTTCCATGAAGGATAACCAATAAGGGAATGAGCTGCTGTAGTGAGCAGGATCCAATCAGGGAAGAGCTACATAAAAAGTAGAAACAAATCACAGTGCGCCTATAGAGTCTGTGTTTTCAAAATTCTCCATATTACAACACCAAGCCAGTGTTTACAGAAATATATGGCGCTAAAAAGTGTTCAAAAGTCTCAGTTTTCAAGTGTTAAACTCCTTAGTGTTACGAGCCAAAAACATTGATATTTTACAACAAGAAACAATGTTTTTAAATGTAACAGAAATATGTAAACACTAAAATATCAACAGAAATACAGCAGTAAAGGTATGTCTAGTGCTGTACTGATGCAGAATTACATTGTGATACATTCTGACACAGTCACCAACGCGCACACTAATGTTTCAATCGGGACAGTATAAGCGTTTCTTTGAGCACTTTTCTTATATTTTTTTTTGATTGCATGTGAGAGGGTAGAATGTCAGTGCCTGACCAGCATGACTGACTTGCCCCTTGTTTTATTGCAGTATACTACGGTGCAAGGCTTTCTGACTTCCACATTTCACCTGACAGAGACATTGACAGTTACCGCATTGTGAACAATGTATAGGGGGCTAACATTTTGTGTGTCCTTGCACTATTTTGCCTTTGTGTTACGCAGCTATTGTCACATCATGCTGAAGATTTATACAATCAAATTCAGCAGGCATGTCACAGTGGTTTGGTCATGCACTACCATATCTTTCATCAGCTTTACTTTCTATGTCAACGTCTGATGGCCAATTCACATCAACATCACTATCTGTCAATCTGAGCAATAGTTCAGTTTCAGTTCATTCTAAAACTTCATTTATGACTTTTCGTTTGCCATGGCTTTTCATTTTTTTGTTGGAAGCTCCTCCCCACTCATGAATATTGGCGAGTTAACTTAGGGTAGGTTTATGCTTCACAATCAGAACGCATACGCACACACATCATGGCTGCCACGCGTTCCCTGTGTTCATTTGACGTGTCCTCTTAGCACATCCTCAGAAATTAATACAACGCATGCGCGAGTTGCAATACCAGCAAAAAATCAGGGGGCGCAGTGTGTTCAAGTTGGAACGTGACGTCAGAGTCTCTGTTTACTATCAACATGTGATGGCAAGCTGCTTTGCAGGGGGGTATTTTTCGTATGTGGATTGCTCGTTTAGCCGGATGTAGTTGTTGATGATTTGGCCTGATCCTGGATCTGTCGGTTTTTCAAAACTCTTGCTGGATGTGTTGTCATAGCAGCACATCCAAATCCTTAAACCTGCTCCACAAGGATTAGCTCACACACTTAATTAGTTTCCATGCATGGAATTCATTCAGTCATGGCTTTGCCGTTCATGAATGAGCAACCAATTGATATCGGTGCACAAATTATAAGAAGAGAATTTCATATAGAGAGGTTTTTGCGCAATATGCAAGATCCTTTATTGCTCCCGGAGGAAATTGTTTTCGAAAGATACCGCTTTATATTGAGGAATATTGTACCTCAAAGATTTATTAGCACCTTATATTCAAAGTCAAACTAGGCGAAGTTGGGCTTTCACAACCACACAGACAGTATGCATTGCTTTGAGGTTTTTTGTAAGCGGCACTTTAATATACTGTAGGCGATGCGGAAAATCTGCCTAAAAGTGCAGTTTGCCAGGCAATTCGTAAAGTCTGTTTGGCTCTGAAATATTTCCTTCGGGTTTTCATAGTGTTTCCTGGACACCTGCGTGTGTAGACAATAAAAGAGGCGTTTTATGCCATTGTAGATGCACAGGCAAAAACACCCACAGTTCCTTAAAGAATCTCACAATCTGCCTAACATTCTCATTACCCAGGATTTCCAAATGTGATTGGGGCACATGGGGCTGATCAGAGTGGAGTTTGATCAAACATTGTTTGGAAAATGTACCTCTCCTCCTGATGAATAATCAGACACAGTGTCTTCATCAAATATTTGACCTCCGTCAATATCTCGTTGGTCAGACACAAGTTCTAGGGATATGACATTCACTGCAACTGACCCAACAAAAAAGAGGGTTACATGGAACATACCTATAGCACACATTGAGGACAAATATATGCAGTGACCGTCCTTTACCTAAAATGAAGTGACCACTGCATCCTGCCACTGGTCCTGAGGAGGAGCTACCCCCTATAACGACGTCAGAAACAGGGCGATGGGCATTTTGCTGGACAGTCTGGACCGCGTGGATCTCCACCTGTTTTTTGCTTGTCTGCCTTCTTATTAGCTTTAAAATTAATGTTTTTTATATTATATATGATTCTTTATGTCAACAATTCTTTAGTTATATACCAATATTTACCAGTTTGAATTATATTCTTGTCCATCCATCCATTTTCTAACCCGCTGAATCCGAATACAGGGTCACGGGGGTCTGCTGGAGCCAATCCCAGCCAACACAGGGCACAAGGCAGGAACCAATCCCGGGCAGGGTGCCAACCCACCGCAGGACACACACAAACACACCCACACACCAAGCACACACTAGTGCCAATTTAGTAACGCCATTCCACCTAACCTGCATGTCTTTGGATTGTGGGAGGAAACCGGAGCGCCCGGAGGAAACCCACGTACTCCACTTTAACCTGTTCCCATGTTCTCACGTTTGATCTGGAATTATGACATATTAAATAATAATTAATCTGACACATAGGAAATGAAACGCTGCATTCAGTAAGTACAATGCACACTACTTGCCGTTTAATTTGCCAGCCGCCTTTTCTGGTTTGTACTGCTTTTGCAGTGTTACCCCTTGTGCATGTTAAATCTTGAAATTCTTCATATCCTTCGAATAAAAGGTCCTGCTCCGCTTGTGTGAAAAAATAAGCCCATTCTTTTGTCATTTTGTTGCAGCCAATCAAAGACTTGCAGATCATGTTTTCTAGACTCAATATATACGGGCTTTTCAATCAGCGCGGGCGCGCGCATTCATCTCGGATGATTAGATCCAGCTGACTAATCTACTACACCGCTACTTTTGAAAAGCTGACTTATCCCGGATGAGTTTCACCGGCATTAAATCATCCAATCATCTCGGATGATTTAAGTGACGTATAGAAAATACCCCCATGGTCCTACGAGATTGATGTGCGTGCTTAAATGTTTGATGAATGGCTTGATGTGGTGAAGCAAAATGCTGCCATACAAATGCATTCGTGGTGCTTTAATATTCATATAGGGCAGTGATTCCCAACCAGTGGGGGTTCGCGTAACAATATTGTAATGGCGGAACTTTAAATCCCAAACGTGAAAAATATAATGAAATATTAAATGTAGGTAAATATATTCACAGTATTATTAATAATACAATAATAAAAATGGGACAACAAATCAATTAAATGTCAAATTCATGAATATTACCTCAGTCACTTACGCATTGCGACGGAAGATTCCATAAAATTGTCGAGTCGCAACAGGTAATAATCTGTAACACGGTGAGACGCTACGCCACTGGCGATGCGTGTACATTCTCATATGATCCGGAAACTTCCAATTCAGCGAACCGAGAACCCTGAATGTGCTTGAAAGAACGAGAATAATGTCTGCCGATATAAAAACGCCGCGATCAGACAAGGGAGAGTAGAGTCAAATTGCGAGGCGCTTAAAAACTACAAGTGATTTTAATAAGATAAATTGGTAGTGCATAGTGTGTGTAAATAAATTATGTTAAAGACTTTTTACTTAAACGTGCGCACGTCGAACGGGAAAGTGAATAATTATTACTCCGTAATTTTATTATGGATCGATGTTAAAAATGGGTAGTTTTATCAAGTCTGACAAAAAGCTGGACGAGCACTCAATTGCTTCTTCTTCTACTTCAGTCCCTGATTTGGTACCAACACAGGGTGACGATACTGAAAGTTGTAGTGAGCTACCATCTCTCCAGACTGAAAGCAAGGAAAAAATAGGTGAACATAGTAAGACAAAAGAGAAGAAACAAAAATATGACAGCGACGATTTACGAATGGGTTTTTATTTTACTGGGGATGAGTCAGAACCTGAAACGCTTTGTGTAATTTGTAATGAAGTCCTGGCCAACAGCAGTTTAAAACCATCACTTCTTCGTAGACACATTGAAACAAAACAGCCAACGTACAAGGATAAACCTATCGTAATGCCAATTTATTCCGGTTTTTTGAAGGGGTTCACAAGGTGAAAAAGGTTGAGAGTCTATTTTGTGATTAAAGTGGAATTTTCGGCTTTAATCTTTAAATATCCACTTTAATCTCGTTGTTTATTTTGTCATTAAAGTAGACCATCGTAAACAGTATCTTAAAACCAACCTTGTAGGGTGTCCTCCTACACTGACAGCAGCGGCAAGCAGCAACTGCCACACACAACACATTAAATGTATGATATTCCAGCTCTCTGCACATTTAGAATCCATAGATTTATACTTGATATGACTTTCATGATGAAATACATTAAAGTATGTATATTACGTTTTACTGATAAATCGTTCACTTCATTTAAATAATGAATACTGTTAATAATTACACAGAGGCGGAGCGGTAACACTGCTGCCTCTCAGGGAATCACGTCCCTGGTGTTCCCTGCCTGGAGTTTGCATGTTTTCCTGGGGGGTTTCAACAGTGGACTCCGGTTTCCTTCCAAGGACATGCAGGTTTGGGGATTTGGTGATGCTAAAACGACCCTAGTGTATGTGTGTGCTTGTATTCACCTTCCGATGAGTTGATGCCCCATATAGGGATTATTTCTGCTTCACACCCAATGCATGCTGCAATGGCGTATCCCTGGATTGATGGATGTAATCATTAAACATCCATCCTTTTCAGAGATACTGTATTGCGGCAAGGTGTCCTCGGATGTTTCAGGCAATTCACAGCACAGGGAAGCTGAACATTTTCTCACAGTGATGATATCTCGCACTGCCACATGGTGGAATCTTCCAAATTTACGTAAAGTATGCGCACACTTTTAAACCGTATGCCACTTACGCAGCAGTAGTGTCCGCATGAGCAGGTGTTGTGTCGCATTAAGTATAAATGTGGCCTTTGAGTGACAAAACACATATAAATTTTCATAATTTTTCATGATGTTGTTTCATCCACTAGATGGCAGCAGAATACTGCCCTGAGCATTATTTGGGCCTAACAATGTAAATTACATTGTAATTACACTGTAAAGGACATTAAACATCAGCCTGAATCTTACTTGTGGTTAACCATAATGGCAAAGAATTCCAAGCCTGAGTCACACTTGGAGTTAACACCAAAGAAATTAAGAGTGTTGTGTGGAAGAAATGCAAAAGTCGAGACTAATGTCCGCATTTTAAAATGAAAATGTACTAGCGTGAACGTAACCTCAGTCCCTTCTCAAGTGTGAAGCTGCCATATTATGGAGAAAGGGCATGGCTACCAGTAGCAGTGCCCACTCAAAAGAGCCACCTGCTCACCGATTGAAATAGCAACAAAATAAAGTTTTAGCTTATTTTCTCATGTAACTCTCATTACTACATATCCAAATGCTCCAACCAGGACGCCAACCTAATGACGTCACTGTGTCTCAGTTGTCAAGAGCAGATCTTCTTTTTATTCTGATATTGTGCAGCAGTTCTAAGCAGCTCTTTCTTAACTTCCTTGATATTTGTCCTATTGGCAAGTTAAAGTACATTTTGCATGTGAACACTGGTGAAAAAGGAGAAGAAATGAGACACAATGCTCCTTTCTCTCCAATGGAAAGCTGCACATGCAAATTCATTGGCACTGGAGTAAATTGATTATATTACATGAAAATGTTCTTGCTGATGCAGTATAAAATTTGAATATGAAAGAATGTATACCAGTTTTTACAAAAAAGACTACAGTCAATTCAGTAATAAAGGTAATAATTGCCATTTCTGACATCACATATACTATTGTACTTGTATTATTACTATTGAACTATTGCATTGTATTGAGGATTACTTGTGTTCTGTTCTGTGTGTTGTATTTACCCCATTTTTTAAAACCCACTGCATGTCCAATCTATCTGAACTACCTTTCCCGAGGTTTCTTCCATTTTTTTCCCCTACAAGGGTTTTTATTAGTTTTTTCTTGTCTTAGAGAGTCAAGGCTTGGGGGGATGATCTGTCAAAAATCAGGGTCTGTTAAAGTCCATTGCAGCACTCCTTGTGTGATTTTGGGCTATGCAACAATAAATTGTATTGTACTTATCAGATAAATGGCAGATATCTAAAACCGTTTTGCAGTTGTGCTTTGACTGAGTCTAAAACCTGTAGCTTAGTAACTCAATACATTAAGCAGAGTCAGATAATAGATGGCTATATTTTCTTTTTGAGGTTTTGGATGGTGCAGAAGCAAGGACAGCTGTCTCATATATCTTTGATCGAGAGCTGATTTTGAGCTAGACAGCTGCTTTTAAAAATATATACATTCTACCCTTGTTTTTGTGGGTTTTCTTAGAGACGCTGGTTTCCTCTTCAGGAACTCAAATATGAGCTTCCAGCTTCTATGGCAAGCTCAACTGATTTAGCCTGGACTAGAATAGTATGCTGTCCCAACCAGGGATGGTTCAAGTCTTATACTCGTTGCTAGCAGGTCAGTCTCTGGTTGGATCACGACAAGCACGTTTTAAGGCAGTAGAGAAACTGTCTGCCACAACTGAAACTTTGTCTTTATTTGCTGACCGTTTTTTTTTCTTGGTTTACATTTACATCTTAAAAGTTCCCAGTGGCATTTCTTGCATGAAGATTCCACATCTATTTCGGAGGCAGACACTGTCAGGAGGGGTTCAGCCATACTGTGAAGCTATATAGAGGTTGTTTAAGAGTGAAAGTGGGAGTGAGAGAGAAACAGAGTGAGAAAGTGTGCGATGATCAAAAACTTACAGAGCAGCACTTAGTTACCCCACTTAATCCAATGGTCTGGGTACATGACTGTCAGCTAATCTCGGGAAAAATTGAGGATCGGCTGATAGAGTTGAGGAAAACATGTCAGATAGTATTGCCTTGGACCCAGGTGAGACGTCTAAGGCTGATCCGGTGGCGTGAATGTGTAGGCGGTGGGTGAGGCTGAGAAAATATCATTGGAGTCACATGGAAGGACCCATGGATCATGGATCCACATAATTCACAATATTGCAGGAAGGTCAAAGAAGGAGATGACATCCAGTAAATCATGTGCTAGCGTCATGATCTGGATTTTGTTTTAATTGTTTTAGACTTTATCCTTGGTCTCTAAAAATAAGTAAAACCTAATTTTGTGGGTTTTGGAGGTCAAGGAATTTGGTCATCCTATTGATTTTTGAAAGTGGAACATTTTTAATGGTCATTAAAAGTAAATATTTCTCCTGTGATGCCATCTTGTTTTTGTTATAGGCACCACTATCCTGATCACCATAATTACGGATGCATTCATGAGTTGCAAGATGATTTCTCCAGGATGTTGAGCTGAATGTCATCATTAGCGAGACGACTCATGCCGGCAGTACAGAGCGACCATTGCCCAAGTCTGTGGATACAACATAATACCTAGAGTTTTTGTTTCAGCATTTAAAAGAACCTCAGTTTTTAACTCTTTTCTGCTCCTTGACTGTGATGAGAGTACAGTGTTGCACCCGACCTTCAGCACGGACAACCCTTGAAGTATGACATGCTTCTCAATGCATTTTCTGCTTCTAGGAAATATTGTGTTTCGGTATAGGAATTTCTATTAGCCTTTCTTTCTTTGAAACGGAGTGAACAAACTGACCATGCTGCAGGTTCTGGCTGACTACTGGTTGGGACCTGCATTACTTTGACTTCTGTGAAGCACATGCCAACCAGATGCATGCACAGAAGCAGGAGCACATGTAGCTGAGCCCTCATCAGACCTGAGCTGCCGGACAGCAGTGTGCCAAACTGCTGTGTGATGTTTGTCAGGTATCATGCACTTTAGATGTTGTGCAGGTCAGAATGAGTGGCACAACATAAGAAAATACAAAAATTATAAAATACTTAAAAGGTGGGCAGAGAGATCAACAGCACAAAAGGGCAGAAAAGGAACAAACAAAAGTAAGTGTGAAGCAAAGGCAACATGCAAAAAGCATGCAACGCATCAGAAAGCACAAGGCTCAAAACACAGGAAAACTGTAAGAGTGTTGTAATCTGAGTGTTTTGGAGCCTCTAGTTCTCCTTTTTGTACACTTTGGGTAAGTGAATTTTGTTTTTGCACTTTCTTAATTATTATATCATTAGCTATGCTTACCTGTTGAAGACAGGTAATAGAATAAGTATAAAACTAGTGTTCCTCCTGCACCTCTCCTCGGGATCCTCACGTGTCTCAACCCATCTCATCTGGCACTTCCTCTCTCAGTCGCATTCCTGTAGTTCTCTTCTCAGACTCTGTCATTTCGAAGCACCTTGCTTTCCTCTTGTCCTCTTTTTGACTACCACCAATCATGGATGGCTATCATTACCTGCTGTGAAAATATCATTCATATTCTAGCGAAAATTTTCTGCCTTTAAAGGAGACTCAGATTGTGCCTAATTAGCATTTAGTGACCCAACATTGCTCAGTAAGTTATTTTACATATTATATTACAATCCGGAATTGAACTTTGCTCCCCTAAAGAATTGTGTCTGTAGCAGCGCTTGGTTTCAATAGAATCGACACGCAGAGAGTCTCAGACTGGTGTGTTTATCTTTATTTATGTCTGAAACTGTGGCTCTTTATTGTAGTCGTTATATTGTCATGAGCACTGTGAAAACTATAACAAAAATATAAACATACATTTTTTAACATTCTACAAAGAAACAGAACAAATGAACAAATGAAACAACATACAATCAATTGTGTACCTCGCTCCGCTTACCAAGGGGTGCAACAAATCTAAAGGTCACCGTTTCAGAGATAGTGTTTGTCCTCACTGTTTCTTCACACTTCCCGGTATTGTATGTTGTTACGTTCCCTACGCACGGAATGATTTTGCTGTCATTTACAGTGTCATCATCGCTACTGCTGAGCAACCATAGCCCAACTGACCAATCAGGTTGCTCAGAGGGACCAGATACACACACAGAGAAAGTAGCATTTTACCATATAGTAGATTATTCTGGTGACAACATTTTATGTTTCGTCTTTTGGATAATCACTGCCATTTTGTGACAATCTTTGCATGGCTGCAGCAATTTTGTTTACTGCAGTTATGCTTGTTATGGAGGTTGCTGTGTTTTCACAGCCTGACTATACAAGATGGCAGCTCATTGCTTCTGGCATCTTTTAAATCGTTGATTGTTTTTAGTGTTTGGCTGAAGCGAAAAAGTGCTTCATTAAAGGCTTTAGTGCTAGGACCTCTTGCTTGTTTCTTTCTGACATAAACTCTTGTTTTGCGTATTGATTTTGATGATCATTATTTTGACTAATTTTCCAGTTTTCTGAACCCTTTTACTTGCCTCTAATCACTTCTTTACTTTGCTGCTTTTGTACTTCCATCTCCTGGTTGCATTTCTCCAGCCACAGGGACTTACAGAGACTTGTGCAATGGCAGAGGCAGACCGTACACAGCTATAGCAAGGAGTCTCTACCAGACGACAGGTGACAGCAGCCTGGTTATTACGTGTAACAAGAGACACTGATAGGTAGAGTCAAGAAGACATGGCAGACAACTAAACAGCACATAAATCAATGGAGGATGCGGTGTCCCCATTATATACGTCTGCAGCAAGAACCACCAAGTATGCACTTCTAGATCTACTTTTACTCACGACGCTTCTGCTTCCAGCCTTTAGCAACCTTGGGAGAAAATGGTCATTCAATAGGATTTAATATTTTAAAATGCTGGAAAAGACAAGAACATAAAGATATTTTCTTAAGGGCAAATCAGAAGGGACTATCGCAGCGTTTCTCAACCTTTAAGTATCTGCGACCTGAGTTTTTATAACAGTTTTAATCGCGCCCCCCTAACGTTTTTTTGAAACCCTAATAAAATGTATTCCTATATTTTTTGCTGCCGATACACCGCTGCAAGTTTTATTCTACCTACTTTATTTTTATCGACATTTATCTAATTCTATATTTATTTTTCTAGTATCAGAATGTAGTTTAAGTTCATTTGTTTTGGTTTCAATAGAGGTATTTTTCATATTTTCGATTCTTGTTTTCTTTTTTCACTTCTTCGCGCCCCACAAGTTGAGAACCGCCGTACTATCGGTAAACAGGCAGGGGTTAGATACCAAAACAATTGAAGAAAGAAAGTCAAGCATAAAAATTTAAAAGCGGTAACCAAAAATCACAGTCAAAAAGTGAAACAAAACAGTCATATAGCACTATCTCAAAATTCTTAGCCCTAAGACACACCAAACCCTTGGTTTTAATTAAGCAGATCCAAAGTTTGGACACCACTCTTTGCCCAATGCAGTCTTTTATAAAGGCAAAATGATGAAATCATGTACCATGACTGGTAATAGATGTTGTCACTATGTTACGATTAAAAAATTATTATGCAAAAGATTGTAGGGGGTGTGGTCCCAGAAGTCATAGTACGTGATGTTATTGACACAACACTTTATATCCTAGTGTGATGGATTCTTCTTTATCCAAGATTGTAAATTATCTAAAGAGAGTCATGCATGTTTCTTGGTTGAATTCTGATCCTGAAAACTTCATCTGTCCTTTTTGACTTTGATTTTTGTTTAGCGTTTTGGCTTTGGCATATACGTTTTGGACTTCTTAGTGATTTCTCTTTTGTCTGACTGTTTGACTTATGATCCATTTCCTAGTCAGTTCTTTTTATAATATGGATTTAATTAAAACAAGTGGCATCTGTCTGATGTGTACCAGTGGTTTTTTCTTTTTTTCACTGCCTTCCTGCTATGGCTGAATCTATGAAAATTATGTAGAAAATGGCAGCACCAAGGATAATAACCAGAAGAAAATGATGGCTAGGTAAATTAGACAAAGTCTGTATGCCAAGGTCACTTTAGGCGACTTTATTTAGTTACTAGCGACTGGGAGCCCGATCAAATCAGGCTATAAATTCCACGTTTGTGAAATCCATACTTTCTCTGCAAAGAATTATTTGTTTTTTTAAGTCCTTAAAATGATTTTGTTATCATGACAATGATTTGTGCTTAAAATAGACCTTTTCGGCCGATGTAATGAAGAGCTTCCTGTTTAAATGGAGCTGTGAGACATGAACTCAGCTCATCGATGCACTTCATTTGATTTTTCCAGCAAACAATTTTTCAAAACAAACCATATTTTACGACTCTAATCAGAGTCGGAGTAATAATTATGTTGGCGTGGTCATTTTAGATCTGAGATCGGTTAAAATTTAAACAATGACCGTTGTTAATACACAGCCATCATTACTCAGTTTGCCAATAGATGTCAGAAGGACAGATGCCAAAACCGAACTGCCCAAAGATAGATTTTGACGTACCAAGCAAATGTCGATACGTTCTAAATTACTTACGGTTCCGTAGATGTCGAAGGGTTTAAGTTAGTCGAGGATGTTAGTCCTGGAAAGTATGCCCCACCAAACCAATGTTCCAAAAACCAACCGAACTTACTGTTATCTGCTCGAACCAATACTGACTTACTATACTCGACCGTCCAGTGGCGTCACTGAAGCATTCGAACATTCTTAGCCAATCATGCAATACTGTGTCTGCGTTTGCCACAATATGTTTTAACTACAGAAGCAGAGTCCCATTGCATGGTTCTAACTTGTACTGAGTCGAGGTATTGACGCGAACACAATACATACGGGGTCTTGACACGAACACCATAGATACGGATAGTATCAAATTATATATAAGGATAGGGTATGTAGGACTGTAGCTGCTGATTGTATCAATGGACTATGTCAACTTACACAACTGAAAATCATTGTTCATGTCAAATTTAATGATGAAGCGATGACTTTCACGCACAGTTGTGTTTGCCCTTTTTCCTGATGGAGCCAGTGCTGTATGAAGGGTTAACAGGTACGGCAAGTTCAGCTGTAATCTCTGCCCTTTTTTCTTTTTCCCCCCATTCTGTCTTGGTACATAAAACACGAGTTATCAGGCAGACTAACTTCTTTCTGATGGTGAGGTCTAAAATACTTGTGTTCCTTATTTGTGCATTCAGAAGTGGATCTACCATCAGGGTCTACTGGGTACACACCCAGAGGCCTTTTCACCATGACCTAAAATGACTAAGAGGGGCCCCCTCCGCTTGACGAAACTATTGAGTAGAGTCTCTATGCAGTGAATACAAGAGTTAGAAATACACCGTAGTAACGTTAAATCACCAGGCATCCACGTGCTGCATTGTTAAAGTATGGTCTACAGTATAAGGAGATAACAACAATTTATTTCATGCATAACCCAAAATCACACAAAGAGTGCCGCAATGGGCTTTAACAGGCCCTGGATTTTGACAGCCCCCCAGCTTTGACTCCCTATTTAGACAAGCATAAACTCCTCAAAAAACCATTGTAGGGCAAAAAATGTAAGAATTCTTGGGAAAGGCAATTCATAGAGAGAGGGAAACAGTTAGAGAGAGAGAGAGAAAGACCCCTTTCCAGGTAGGTCAGGTGTGCAATGGGTGTCAAAATATGGGGTTATTGCAATACAAAACACAAAACAGCGCACAAGCAATCTTCTTTACAGATCTAGACGGCTAATCTATGATTACCACCTCAGAAATACAATAAAATGCAATAGTACAATAGTAACAGACAAGACAAGTCATGGGGGTTAATGGGTGTCTTAATCCGAGCTTGTTTGCATTGTTCTTCCAGATTCATTGTTGTAAGCTGTCATGCTCAAAGAGACCACCCTGATGACTAAAGACAAAATCAAACCAATTAGTTGAGTTGCAGACGAGTTGGAGTGAATTGCTGCGTATGTCAAACTTCATGAGAATGCACCACTGACTGCCACTGCATCACTAAGATTACCTACATGAAGACTATGACTGAAAATCTTTGGAACAGTCATCTGATGTGACATGGCCTTTAATCATGACCTTGTTACACAGTGACAATTAAACATGAGATCACAGGGCTTTGCTTGGCTGTCTACTACCTACTTAGAGCTCTCATTTGTTTTGACAGGCAAGCAGTGTGTTGTACTGGTTAAGGCTTTGGACTTCAAACCCTGAGGTTGTGGGTTCAAATCCTATCACTGACACCGTGTGACCATAAGCAAGTCACTTCACCTGCCTGTGCTCCAATTGGAAAACCAGTATGTAATCAATTGTATCCTAAATATTCTAAGCTGTCTTGGAAAAAGGTGTCAGCCAAATAAGTAAATGACACAAACATCAAAATACCAATCCTTTAAGGTCACGTCTGAAGTGGTGTAAAGTGGCACTGCTCGAGGTTCAAGTCAAGAACTTTGTGAGTGGTGGAAGGCACATGTTAACATCTGTTTGAGCCATGTCCTTTGCAACCTCATGATGGTAAGCTTGATTTCTCCTGCTCACTCTAGTACAATAAGCTTTGCACTCAGTCAATGGCAGAGTGGTTGGCTTTGAAAAGCTAGTCTTACTGAGTAAGATAAACTCCAGTTACTTTAAAGTGACAGTGTGCTGTCAGGACTGAAAGGTACAAGGTGATTTCAAAGAGAAAGGACTAAATTCCATTCAAAGAGTTAGCTGACAGTCCTCCCGAAAGAGAGTGAAGATGTGCTGTACCTGGAGTCACAAACACACACACGAGTAGAAGGCATTCTTAGGGACAGTGCACCGATTGTAATTCCACTCCAGGATGTGAGAGGGCGCAGTCATTCACATCTTCTCTTCTTTCTTTTGCAGAAAGAAGGCTCTAAGACTTGATGATCTGTGAAGGAAGAAACCATTCAGCTTCTGGTTGGGTATCTTAATAATGGCAATGACTACATTGGAATAAAATTCTTGTTGTGGACTTGTGTCTGGAAAGATGTCACTTATTTCATTTAATTATGCAACTCATTGTGCAATAACTCCATAATACACACGGACCACCATCTGGTGCCCCAACTCTTTATCTGTATGTTGCTTTATCTTTTACACTTGTTTATAAGGTAAAGTGCAGCTTCTACCTAAGATGAATTCTACAGAGATGGCAGCCCATGTTTGTCTGACTATCAGATAAGTTTCAGAAAGCAAGCTAACAAAACGTTAGCTGAAGGTAGAGCTGCAGAAGAGCTCAGCCGCTCAAACAAGGAGGGGATGTTGGCTTTCTGCACTTTTATCAAGTTGGTCCTTTCAGAAGAGAAAGCTTTGTGTGCCGTTGACAGCACTGTAAAAATTTGCAAAAGCCTCTGGGTGGTATGCCAGTTCTTCAAAGGGCACACTCATTTATACTGGGCAATTGTAGAGATAAAAACAGAATATCAAAACAAAGCCAACACAGATGCAAGAAGAAGGTGTCAACTCTTCACAGGAGCTCGGCAGGCTAGGAGGTAAATCGGTGCCTCTTAATCTTTGAGGCAGCAGCAGTTACATCTGTGGAACTGCGACTAAAATACGTGACTGGGTGTATTTCAAAAATATTTTTCTATATGGAACCTCATCTTGTAACATGTGATAAACAACAACATTTATTTATATAGCACATTTTCATACAAAAAGTAGCTCAAAGTGCTTTACATAATAAAGAATAGAAAAATAAAAGACAATAAGAAAACAAAATAAATCAACATTAATTAACATAGAATAAGAGTAAGGTCCAATGGCCAGGGTGGACAGAAAAAACAAAAAAAAAACTCCAGGCGGCTTGAGAAAAAAATAAAATCTGTAGGGATTCCAGACCATTAGACTGCCCAGTCCCCTCTTACTTACTATAAACTAAGTTGTTATACAGTGGTGTGAAAAACTATTTGCCCCCTTCCTGATTTCTTATTCTTTTGCATGTTTGTCACACAAAATGTTTCTGATCATCAAACACATTTAACCATTAGTCAAATATAACACAAGTAAACACAAAATGCAGTTTTTAAATGATGGTTTTTATTATTTAGGGAGAAAAAAAAATCCAAACCTACATGGCCCTGTGTGAAAAAGTAATTGCCCCCTGAACCTAATAACTGGTTGGGCCACCCTTAGCAGCAATAACTGCAATCAAGCGTTTGCGATAACTTGCAATGAGTCTTTTACAGCGCTCTGGAGGAATTTTGGCCCACTCATCTTTGCAGAATTGTTGTAATTCAGCTTTATTTGAGGGTTTTCTAGCATGAACCGCCTTTTTAAGGTCATGCCATAGCATCTCAATTGGATTCAGGTCAGGACTTTGACTAGGCCACTCCAAAGTCTTCATTTTGTTTTTCTTCAGCCATTCAGAGGTGGATTTTCTGGTGTGTTTTGGGTCATTGTCCTGTTGCAGCACCCAAGATCGCTTCAGCTTGAGTTGACGAACAGATGGCCGGACTTTCTCCTTCAGGATTTTTGGTAGACAGTAGAATTCATGGTTCCATCTATCACAGCAAGTCTTCCAGGTCCTGCAGCAGCAAAACAACCCCAGACCATCACACTACCACCACCATATTTTACTGTTGGTATGATGTTCTTTTTCTGAAATGCTGTGTTCCTTTTACGCCAGATGTAACAGGACATTTGCCTTCCAAAAAGTTCAACTTTTGTCTCATCAGTCCACAAGGTATTTTCCCAAAAGTCTTGGCAATCATTGAGATGTTTCTTAGCAAAATTGAGACGAGCCCTAATGTTCTTTTTGCTTAACAGTGGTTTGCGTCTTGGAAATCTGCCATGCAGGCCGTTTTTGCCCAGTCTCTTTCTTATGGTGGAGTCGTGAACACTGACCTTAATTGAGGCAAGTGAGGCCTGCAGTTCTTTAGACGTTGTCCTGGGGTCTTTTGTGACCTCTCAGATGAGTCGTCTCTGCGCTCTTGGGGTAATTTTGGTTGGCCGGCCACTTCTGGGAAGGTTCACCACTGTTCCATGTTTTTGCCATTTGTGGATAATGGCTCTCACTGTGGTTCGCTGGAGTCCCAAAGCTTTAGAAATGGCTTCATAACCTTTACCAGACTGATAGATCTCAGTTACTTCTGTTCTCATTTGTTCCTGAATTTCTTTGGATCTCGGCATGATGTCTAGCTTTTGAGGTGCTTTTGGTCTGCTTCTCTGTGTCAGGCAGCTCCTATTTAAGTGATTTCTTGATTGAAACAGGTGTGGCAGTAATCAGGCCTGGGGGTGGCTACGGAAATTGAACTCAGGTGTGATACACCACAGTTAGGTGATTTATTAACAAGGGGGTAATTACTTTTTCACACAGGGCCATGTAGGTTTGGATTTTTTCTCTCCCTAAATAATAAAAACCATCATTTAAAAACTGCATTTTGTGTTTACTTGTGTTATATTTGACTAATGGTTAAATGTGTTTGATGATCAGAAACATTTTGTGTGACAAACATGCAAAAGAATAAGAAATCAGGAAGGGGGCAAATAGTTTTTCACACCACTGTATGAGGTGCCTTAGAGTTTTCTTTTTTTGTCTTAAGTCAGGGGTGTCCAAACTTTTTTCACAGGGGGCCACATACAGAGAAATATACGAAGGGCTGGGCCACCCACTAGAGGTGACGTATATTGCCTTACCTCCTGTGTATTAAGCTAGCAAAATCAATCAAATATAGGTAAACTATGCTTCATAATTGAATATGCTTAAAGAAAAAACTGCATCACAGCTCTCCATTAATGGGTTTTCACTTATTGCATTACAAAATGCCTTTATCACATGCAATCAAGTACAAATCAAAAGCACAAGCTTTATCTGACACTTGATGTTTTAATTCGCTGCACAAGTGCGTTTCTGGACAAGCGAATCTTGTTGAATTCCTGCATTTTCTCCGGGCACATTATTCCTGCGACTTTAGTGAGGCACTGTTTTATGAAGTCACCATCTGAGAAAGGTTTCCCATGATAGGCAGTGACTTACGCTACTTCATAACTGGCTAATGTGGCAGTTTCTTGTGTTTTGTTAGCACGGAAAAAATACTGTTGTTGAGCTAGCAGACTAGCTGCCATTTGCTTAACTTTCTGTTCTCGCTCGGCACCAGTGTAGGACGTGTAGGTTGGATGTTTGGTTTTGTAGTGTCGACACACATTATACTCTTTCATCACTGCAATAGTTTCATTGCAAATCAAATAGACACACTTGCCCTTGACTTCTAGGAAGAAATATTAATTTTCCCACCATGCCTGAAATTTTCTGCACTCATTTGCTATTGTGTGTTTCTATGGTTCTGCCATTTTTGGTCACCTGTTCTTTGGTTGCACTTGTGTGTGAAGATGCTGCCTTGATCAAGACAGTAGCTCTGCCTTGTGTTAAACCTAAGAAGTACAATATAGTTAAGAACAAGTTTCATGTGTGGGCCATATTTCATTATATGTTTAGTATTTGCTGTGGGCCAATTGAAAATGGACTACGGGCCTAAGTTGGCCTGCGGACCGTAGTTTGGACACCCCTGCATTAAGTGAAAGAAAAATAATTTCCTTTTGTTAGGATTTAACAGGACTGAACAGAATTTGTCCTGGGAATCAACGCTCTTCATGGACGAGACACTTTAAAGAGTGAGCAAACGTAGCCAGTATGATGATTGTGGGCAATGTGTCAGTTAATTAAATGAGGGAGTTCTTCACCAGCAATTGTATCTAATTTTTACCCCTATTCACTTTTGTTGGAGTATTCGGATAAAAATCAGTTATAAGTCGTTTCTGCCTGTCCACGTGAAACAATTCGGCTCACAGTAACTGATTTTTTTTTAAGTTTGGTACATTTATTTGTCAAAGAAACTTGTTTGAAAAGTTATAATTTTTATTAATCTACCGCAAGCAGAGCTTGCTGTACAAAGTTTTAAAGTATCAAAAACACTCATTTAAAAAGCATTGATGATTTTTTAAATTTAAATATACTCTTTTTAAATTCACCCATGAGACAGGTTATTTCGGTATGTTTTCTCCATTTACATAATCAATTGTCGCTCCTGACAGCGAAACTAATCCAATCTAATTCAATCGCTTAGAATGCAAGGGCGGATAAATGAATAGGCTGTCGCGCCGGTACTGACTATTGGACCCAGTCTGGAAACTAAAAGGCGCAGTTGGATTAATTTCTTACTATCTTAACTATTACAGATGCACGTCACTTTACCTGCAGGGATGGGCGCTTGTCATGTGGACCAACAGGACAAACCTCAATGCTCTGAGCTGTCGTGCCCCAGGTGGTTTAGACAGAGTGAAGGCAGAAGCGAGACGAGAGAGAGAGAGCGATAGAGAGGTGACGTCAAATAACGTGACGTAGACGCGAGGCATCCTCACCTGTCCAATCACATCATCGCACTGACTCTCCTGGTATCGATGCAAACAAGTGAAGTGGACGGGCGAGATAAGAGAGGGAGGTATTTTTGTAGTAATAAATTACAGTACAGAATTTACTATTTATTCTCAAGGGAGAGCAGCAGAGTTAGCTTGTAGAAGTGCCGAATACAATGAAATTACTTGCACGTCACCTCTGACTAGTTGGCGAAAATACAATACAAAAAATTAGTAGCATATATGTGCAGTAAGTTATTTATTAATCATTAACTGCAGTTGTAAAGGGTAAATTGAAAAATTAGGGACGTCCAGTGTTCAGAAGACAATGTCATAGTCGTAATATTTCTCTTAAGTACCTACACTGCTTTATGCTTTATTTTACCAGGACGCCAACTTTCAAACACTTGGAGTAGCTGGCCAGCCGTGAACAGACGTTTAGTTCGTACTAAAACCTCACCTTATCCAAGTCAGACCATCAATAATCATGTTTGAGGGATCATAGACCGAATGAGGCACATTACCTGCATTGTGAGGGAGTGTCAGTTACGGCACTGGGGCCATGTGGTGCGATTACCCGAGCGTGACCCAGGCTGCAGCAGGCCAAGGGGACTCACACATAACACCTGCCTGCGGGAGATAGAGGGTCATTTCTGTAGGGTGGGACTGGACCGCGTGTCTGCCTTGAGGAGTTCCCAACGGGATCCCGAGCTGTTTCGTTGTGTGGTGAGAGCAGCAACACTAATTACCAGTGCATGCTCCCCAACCTAACCTGACCTGACCAGAGGGTTCAGCCATTTGCAGAATCTGGGGCTGGAGATAGGAAGAAAGACAAAGCAGCTTCAGGAGTATCTGAAAGGCAGGAGGACAGGGTGACATCAGCAGTGAGACCTTCTTTAATAAGTGGATCCCAAGTTTAGCCCTTCACTCTTAAAGCTAAAGGTGCCAAAGTGGGTCTTAATAGTGAGATGTCACAGAGGAACCATTTTTTGTTCTCAGAATAACCATCCATATGAAGGTTCCAGAAAGATCCTTCATATATTTGGATCAGTATTAGGGTCCATAAATAACCGTGAATAGATAATAGCAGGTTTATAAAATACCAGTAGGCTCCTGAATTTTAAAGGACTGTTGTTGCATACAATCAAACATGCTAAGTTCAAGTTTCCTAGATCTGTTGTATTTTGCTTGGTAGTCTATGATACGTTAAAGATTTCTTATTTTTTCACATATTTGGAACCTTTTGTCTTGCCCCTGATGTTGTTAGCTGATGTTGTTATTTGTTTGACTATGCACCCCATTGTCTCATTATTCGTTAACACACGATACAGTGATGTTTTGAGTACCCATGAAGGTTTTGTAAGGCATATAGGTCACATAGTTATACTTTAAATACAATGCACCCCTTGAATATCATGTAGGCACCCCCTTTATCTCTTGTTTTGGTCACATCTCATACATATCTTTAAAGTATATGAACTCCAGGGTCTGGTCAGTTGTGGTGCACAGCAATCTGGATCTCTGTCAACGCTAAGTTTTCCTCATGATCCTGCCATGGGAATCACTCACCTTGTAAGTGTAATGACTTTATGTCTTTGTTACAGCTTTGTTGCTTAAAGCAGTGGTTCTCAATCTGTGGGGTGGGGGGCGCAAAGTAACAAAAAGGGGGGCGCGAAGATGTGAAAAAAAAAACAAGAATCGAAAATATGAAAATACATCTATTGAAACCAAAACAAATTAACTTAAACTACATTCTGATACTAGAACAATAAATATAGAGTTAGATAAATGTCGATAAAAGTTAAGTAGGTATAATAAAATATGCATGTATGATATATCATTCATTAAAAAAGAACAAATTGGTATTAGTTGACTGCTTTCAAAAAAAGTTAGGGGGGCGCGATTAAAACTGTTATGAAGACTCGGGTCGCAAATACTTAAAGGTTGAGAAACGCTGGCTTAAAGTATACTGTCTGCTTTTCCTGCTTTGTAAATCACTGTTTCTTATTTATTGGTTTGGTTGTTCACCTTGTGGAGCCGACCCAGACACAGACAGGCGGACATGTTCCTTAATCACCACCACACGTTTATTATTTACAATATTTACAAATTATTAAAGTCACTCAGACTCAGTTCGTGCACAATTACCCCAACACACAGTCCTGGCCACACAAATGCCTTCTCTTCGGGCCGCCTCCACACTCTCTTCTACCTCGTCCTGCTTCCACCCGACTCCAGCCCTGAATGAAGGGAGACGGCTCCTTTTAAATTATACCGGATGAGCTCCAGGTGATTCCCGACACTCCTTCATTGGCCACGCTCCAGCGTGGCGGAAGTGCTGGCTGTTCTCCGGGTGCCCTTTTAATTCTTCCCCCCAGCACTTCCTGGTGTGGCGGAAGTGCTGAGGTAACAGGTCCCCAAGGCATTGGGGCGCCTCCTGGCAGTGACCATGGGCCCCTAGAGGGTGTGGCTTCCATGCCCTCAACCCGTGGCCCCCAAAGCAACCAGGAAGGCGGCCCCCACATGATCCAGGGTGGGCGTAGACCCACATCCGGTCCCTCACGGCGTCCCGGCCGGGTCGTTGCCCCTGGCATCCCTGACAACCTGTAAATACCTGCATGTTTCTTTTGTATATATTTCTGTGTACAATGAGGTATGCCCAATAAAATCCTTAAAGAAAGCTCACTCTTGTCATTTTACGTGGCTGTGCCAAGTTGTTTAAACCCTCTGCAGCTGTGCTGTACACCAGGGGAGCTCCCAGAGATGGCACAGAGTGGGCAGAACACCTTTATAGAGCCCAAAGAATGAATTTCACATGCAAAGAACCCTTCCCAGAATGAATTTGGTTCATTGTTAGGCAATAGTTCTATGAGGAACCACACAACCCAATACAGAACCAGGGTTTCCTCAAACCCAGCATTTTTAGATTAACCCCTTCTCCAAGTTTTTATCTTTTTAGACTGTGATGACCCTGAACAGGATAAGAAAAGCATAAATCCAGAATAAGAAAGCTAAATAAGAAAGCATAAATCCAGAAATAAAAAGCTGGTTATGCTAGATTTTTCTGAATTAAGCAAGGGTCTGTGTTTTAGATGCATTAAACTTCTTTTTTTTTTGGCTTTATAGTTTTATTTTTTAAGTGTTCTGGTTATATAAGATAGTATTTTTACTAATAAGGGTACAATTGGATGACACTGAAATAGCTGCTGTCCTTTGCCATTTATTGTTGTTGGCCCTGGGGTCTCCTATGCTTATCATCAGCTCTCAGTATTCGGATACCATTGAGAGAACAAACCCACAGATTTAAAAAGAAAATGACAAAGTAAAGTTAAGCATTTAAAGATATTGCAAAACACAGAAGTGTCTTAATTGCTCAAACTGTGGAAGAGATTGAATTGGAAATATATAAATATTAAAGAAAAAAATGTTGTCCTCAATTGGAACCTTTTTGAGTCAGGTCCCAAGCAGGAGGAAGCTCGCTCATCGCGTCGTTATATTCTCTTCTTGATGAGTGAGCAGTATGTACAACGATCTACTAAAGAGACAGCAGGGTTTTGTCAGCATGTTGTCAAAGAATAAAGACAGACAGTTGTTCATATAGATAACTACATTTGCATATCAATGCTCAAATATTGCCTACTCTGATTGGCTCACTAGCTTGCATTCATTCTGATTAGTTCATTTGGCATACAGTACACCATCTGACTATTTACTCTGATTGGTTAAAAGATATGAAGTGTTTCCAGCAAACAGCATAACACCCCCAATAAAAGTCTCATTTTTACCACATTCTTGGTCCTTACAACACTTTTCAATACTTCTTGACCTCCTGTGCGCATGATATCTGTCAAGTCTTACATTGTACATGATAGTCATGCAACTTCTTGAACCGTCACCCCGGACCTTCTTGTTCTTTGCTGTTTACTTGACCTTTATCTGGTTTCCTGATATTCTTGAACAAGTTTCTGATATTTATTAACCCTTTTATAATACTTCTGAGATAGATTCTATATTTTAAATGTAGAAAGCATACCAAAACACTTCATGCACATTAACTATATTACCCCTAAATGACTATGTGACCCGTGATAATTTCTCTTTATTTTCTCACCATACAAGTACTGTGATTATAATATTACTGCATTTTTATTAATGCACGATAAGAGAAGGAATAAAGGACAGTTAATTAAACCATGAGATCAATAAAATGTAAAAATGGTTTGTCGACTGTAAAACTCATTGAAGCAAAAACCTACAGGACTAAACTTGAGAACTAGTGCACTGTACTACTTCTCACTATTATATAAAAAAATGACTGGGACGAGATGCGACTTTTTCAGAGAGATAATTAAATTTCCCGCGAGATGAGACTTTGAGCCAAGGGATTTAACCATGCTCGGGGCTGGAAATAAAAGACAAAAAGTAGATGACAAAATAGAACGTCGTAAAGAGGTTCAAAAATGTGGGCACGATACACATGCAGAACAGGTTAGAGATAATGAAAGTACTAAAATTCGAAAGTCTCAAAAAAATTAATAGTAAAGATTGCATTAGCACAAACAAACAGAAATTATTATTCAGTGAAATAATGGGACAGAGAAAAGAGATTGAATATATGAACATAGGTGATATGACAGAAGTATGTAGATACTGTTCGAGATTTAAACTTTAAGTAAGAGACTTGTAGATCGTCTAATTCGTGTTGCCATCAGGGAAAAGTTGCCGTGTCCGTGAGAATTAACAGATTTGTTGTTTGGTGAAAGTGAAATCCACATACGCAAGCGATAGAGACGCAAAGTTGGTGGTGCGAAGTGGCTGGCATGTAGCATGTGCTGGGGGGTTGGTGAGCGAAGCGAGCAGAGGGCAAAGTCCCCAAGTTGCTGGTGTCTGGAAAAAAGTACAGGGTCAGTTTTTGTTACCAGTCCATCCCTGATGACCTCTCACTAATATCGATGAGAAGCTCTCTTTGTCAAAGTGGGCTGTGGCATAAAATAAACCAGACTATAGTGCAACAGGAGTGATTCAGCAGTCTAACACTGATGCCCCTTGAAAGTGAAACCCTTCAATAACTGGATCTCAAAGGAATCATAAAGGACATTGCTGCAGACAACACCATAATAAAAGGTAAGGTAGGAACATTTATTATGAGGTTGTGTGTTGTTTATTCAGCTGAGGTTTTGTAAATGTTATGTGCTGACTGGCCGTACAACAGTAGACTACTGTATGCACTAGCAGAAGTGAGTTTGTTGCTCATACTGTGTGGTTTGCATATAATATTCTCACTTCCTATTTCTTCAGTTGCTTTAATTGCTATTATATGGTTGGTCTAAAGTCAGATTGGTCTTTTTTTAATAGCACACATTTCTATGGCCCACAATTGATACATTGGAATATTAATACTGTAGAAATGTTGTATGCATCAAGCGCCACTCAGTGAGTTGCATTTTATTTATGCTGTGTGTCATTACCAGAAGGTAAGGTGCAGAGAGGTGAAGCATTTGGATTAAATGGAAGGTTATGGTGTGCCCATGGCCTGGTCAGCACAGCTTTCACCAAGTTAGTTAATCCAACCCTGACTGCCAGGAACTCGCCATCACAACAACTTCTGTTGTCCTCATGGGCAGACTTCAACATTCAACAAGATTTTAACTTGTCATTGGGTACACCTTGCAAAAATGGTACTCTTAAGAAATACGAAAAACAACTGGCCATAGAAGAACTAGGAAGAGCACATCAATCAGTGCAATTTTTACACCACTTGAGATGAAATTTGATTTTTGTGAAAGCTTTTTAGCTACCATGTGCCTACAGTATTTAGGCTTAGTTTTTTTTATATGTAACTAGCAAAATACCCGCGCTTCGCAGCGGCAAAGTACTGCATTAAAATTTTTATTAAGAAGAAAATTAAACCTTTTTAAACTGAGGGAAAATATCCCAATAATTATTTGTTAAGGATCTCTTTGTATACCACATTGTGAGTTCGGCCCTCCGGTTGTAACATGACCAAGCTGTGCACTGAGCTTACTCTTGAGCATGTAACTTACAGTTGGCCATGTGAACAGTAATCTTGTCTCAAATGTCACAGCTTGGATTGCTGCTGTCATAATCGGTTTGAGTTTCATGGTTTGTTTCAATTACGACAGTATTTGCAGGATTTGTTGTGTTGAAGTGACATTTGGCATCTGTCAAGCGTTGTAAGCACACAACCGGTCTCATTGATAAAATCACACCCAGTTTTTGAGAGTTTAAACATTCATAAACATCAAAGTGTCCACTACTGAAATCGTCCCTTTTGAATCTAAGATGTTTAAGAGGCATTGGCGGTTGTCGAAAGGTGTAAACTATTTGGCCATTTCGGTACACTTGAAAGCGACAACCGAACAATTCAGCGGCAGCCATCAACTCACATGCAGAACCATAGGTGAAGGGCTTAAGCATTTCACTCTTCTAGTGCTCCTGTGTAGTCTAATTATCTCCTGTACCGTCATCAGTCCACACCTTGAACCTGTCCCAGTCATTAAATACATAAGACAGAATCTTCCTCCGGATATCAAGAGTGAGCCTGATATGGCCGTGCAATATGTAACAAAGAGAATGGAAAAGGTAGGTGCTATCTCCGGGCATGGAAACCACTCGGTAAGTGACAGTTCTTTGATCTATAGTGATCATCTCAATAGACATGGTAATGGGGGTTGGAATGATAAAGGAAATGTAACCTGAGCAATGTAAAGTAAGTGTAAAATACCTACACAATAACTGTAATCGTAATAAAAAAACAATAAAACAGCGGAGAAGCCGTGGATTAAACAAATTAGGGCTGTAGTTATCAGTAGGGAGACGTGAATCCCGTGGCGAAGCAAGGAAGGGAATGTAGAGACCGGAGCGACGGACAGTCTTATATATGCAGGCAGCCAGCCAACAACGTGGGAGGCGTTGGGATGGGGGAGACAACGCCACCTCACGCGGTGACCGAGGTGCAGGCTATGGACGTATATATGTACGTAAGTAGGATTCAGTTAGCGTTGGGAACCCGTGTACCAAATTTCTTGAAGATGGGCCCATAAGTAACAAAGACTGTTGAAAAGTTCAATATGTCGGCCGACAGTGGCGTCATACCACCGAAATAAGTATGTGCATTGGTTTCGGTTAGGTCAGGGAAATCACCTACCAAATTTCGTGAGGATGGGGCCGTAAATAAGAAAGTTCAACATGGCGGACGTTGTTGACCGTTATGACCGTTACGCGTAGAATTTCGAAATGAAACCTGCTTAACTGTTGTAAGTAAGCTGTAAGGAATGAGCCTGCCAAATTTCAGCCTTCTACCTACATGGGAAGTTGGAGAATTAGTGACGTTGGAAAGTTCAATATGGCGGCCGACAGTGGTGTCATACTAACGAAATAAGTACGGACATCGGTTTCCGTTAAAAGTTCAATATGGCGGCCGACAGTGGCATCATACCACCGAAATAAGTACCAAATTTCAGCCTTCTACCTACACGGGAAGTTGGAGAATTAGTGATGTTGGAAAGTTTAATATGGTGGCTGACAGTGGCATCATACCACCAAAATAAGTATGTACATTGGTTTCGGTTAGCGCAGGGAAGCCGCCTACCAAATTTTGTGAAGATGAGGCCATGAATAAGAAAGTTCAATATGGCGGACGTTGTTGACCGTTATGACCGTTACGCGTAGAATTTCAAAATGAAACCTGCTTAACTTTTGTAAGTAAGCTGTAAGGAATGGGCCTGCCAAATTTCAGCCTTCTACCTACACGGAAGTTGGAGAATTAGTGACGTTTGGAAAATTCAATATGGCGGCCGACAGTGGCGTCATACCATCGAAATAAGTAAGTACATCGGTTTCGGTTAGCGCAGGGAAGCCGCCTACCAAATTTCGTGAAGATGGGGCCATAAATAAGAAAGTTCAACATGGCGGACGTTGTCGAACGTTATCGACCGTTATGACCGTTACGCGTAGAATTTTGAAATGAAACCTGCTTAACTTTTGTAAGTAAGCTGTAAGGAATAAGCCTGCCAAATTTCAGCTTTCTACCTACATGGGAAGTTGGAGAATTAGTGATGAGTGAGTGAGTGAGTGAGTGAGGGCTTTGCCTTTTATTATTATAGATCTACTAATCTTATTAATTACATTCTTTTGTCACTGTTATTTTTGAATGTGACTTGTTGTTACTTAAATGTTTAATAAACAAAAATTACATCTTTGTCATTTTTGTATTTGTTGTTGATAAAGCAGCCACACTAAAGCACTGCAAAACAGGCCATCCGCTTGAAGCTAAACATGTTCGGGCCCAGCACCATCTAGGCGTGGATTGCTTCTGGAAGACGTTTTGGAAGGACCAATAAGGGGCGCTTGCCCTGTGGTCTGTGTGTGAATCCCAATGCTCCTGTGCAGTGATGGGGACACAGTGCTGTAAAATGGCACCGTCCTTCGAATGAAGTGAAAAACTGAGGTCCTGACTCTTTGTGGTCATAAAAGATCCTTGGGTGTCCTTTGTAAAAAGTAGGGTGTATCCTAATGTCCTGGCTAAATCACCATCCGTGGCCTAGTCGTTCTGTCTCTCCTAATCATCCTCTGTCTCTAACTGGCTATCTCTCAGTACTTAACCACCTAATAGCTAATGTGTGGTGAATGTACTGGTGCACTAATGGTTGCTGTTGCATCATCCAGGTGGTGGTTGAAGTAGCTCCCCACTCACTATAGGCGCTTTTCCACTGCATAGTACGGCACGACACGGTTCAGTTCAGCTCACTTTTGGGGGGTTTTCCACTGGGAACAGTACCTGGCACCTGGTCCTTTTTTTAGTACCACCTCAGCCGAGGTTCCAAGCGCCGAACCATTACCAAAGCGTGGCGTGTAAACTCTGCTGGTCACTGGTTGGCCGGAGAAAATCGTCATTACTGCGTCACTGAACTTGCGACACGAGACACAACAGACCCGCTAGATTTTTAGCACAGCCAGCGAAGGTTCGGAAGCACCATTTTGTTTTTATGAAAAATGGCTGTTTCGTGGTCTATTGAGGAAGTACAGACGTTCCTCTCGTTGGTAGCCGAGGAGCGGATCCAGCGAGAGCTGAATGGGGCGACGCAGAATGAAAAAGTTTTTCAGGAGGTCGCTAAGCTCTTGGGCACACATGGCTACCATCGGACTTACAAACAGTGTAGGGACAAGTTAAAAAAAATGAAGAGCGAGCAGTAGAGGCGGCGCAACTATAACAACACGTGAATAATCCCGCCCACTCTAAAGCGGCAATAAACTGCAGTCGAAACGCAAACCGAGCTGAACTGAGCCGAACCAAGGTGAGCTGTACTGAACCGTGCTGTGCCGTACTATGCAGTGGAAAAGCGCCATTAGTAAAGCCCTTTGAGTAGTTAGAAAAGTGTTTTATAAATGTAAAGAATTATTATTAATTAAAAAAGCAAACATTTATAAAGCTCCATCTTTGAAAGCAGTTTACTAAATGTCATTATGACATATATTTGTCATCCTTTCATTTTCCTAACCTGCAAAAGAGTAGACTTGCAGAGCAACTGGAGCCTGTCCCTGCAGCCCTTGGGCACATGGCAAGAATATCACCTGGAGAGGGCATCGGTCCATCACAAGGTGAGCCCACACACACACACACACACGCCTAATCTGCATGTCTTTGGACTGTGGGAGGAAACCAGAACACCTGGAGGAATCCCACATATACATGCAAGCTACATGCAGGGACCATCTGGGACACAAACCTCGGCATCCTTACTGTGAGGCAGCAGGGCTACCGCTGCACAACTGTGTAGTCATGTCTTTTAAAAATCACAAAGGCACTGGTTCGGGTGTTTGGAAAGCCAAGGAATTCAATGGCTACATTTAAATTGTATTTAGTAATGTTTTTAGCAGTGTTTAAAAGAAAATCCATTTTTCCACTGCGTCATGTTGTTGACATTATTATGAGCGCTGCAATTTTCTGCATTTTCTTTGGTCTGTTTATCAAGGTGTTGCTAGGTATGGTTAACAGGAAGTGTGCACCCCATGACATCATCATGTCAAAGGTGTAAAACATTGTACCCTTTCTGGTTGTCCAAGTTTGTGGAAAGTTCAAAGAAAAAAGCTTTTTTTCCCCTATTTTCTGGCTGCAAATTCCCTTCCATTTTTGATTAGTAGTTTTTCTTTCATTTTCGCATATGTTACTCACTGGTTTCTAGCACTTGTTTTTTTCATTGGTTTACCTTGACTTTGGTTTACCATCATGGCCCCTTTCTGACTTTTGACCCCAGGTGCTGATTTGAATCGTTCATTTTACTGTTGTTGCCGTGTGCAGTCAGCATGCTAAGTTCTCAAACACACTGGAGTACATTTTCTAATGTTACAATTCTGGTCAGTTTGTTCAACATTTCATCGTCTTCACCTTGAATCCACTAATGCAATCAAAAAAATTGCCAGCACAAATGTATTAATTATCTGACTAGTATACCTCTTTAACAAAGTTTTTATATACTTATTCACTCTACTGGGCCAGTGTTTTATATTAACAATATAGAAATACTTTGTTGCTATACTTGTGTATATTTTGAGAATATTTCTATAATGAACTAGGCTACACAAATGCATACAATTCTTTACTCAGTCAGCTAACAAAAACACAGATAGTAACAACAGAGTGCCACTGATGTTAATACCCAGTCATCGAGAACACCTCCGCACAGCCTGCTGGGTGTGTGACGCGGGCTGAATGCTTGTGACATGCAATGTCCACCTCAGCACGTGTGTCACTCACATGTCTTCTCACATTATTCTGGGCATCACATGTCCAAAACAGATTGGGAAACAGTTGGGAAAGCACAAGAAAAAAAAACAAAAGGCCATTCCATTAAATGTGAAACTAGAAGAGATCAAATCTAGGGAGTTATTTTTAAAAAATATTTGAAAAAGAATGTCCATGTAGTTTTTACTATATAACAAAAAAGGGGGCAATTTTTATGACCAGGGAAAGTTTCCAAATAAATTTAATTGTAATTAGACAATGAAGATTAAGTTTATGAAGGGATCTTCTAGAATGGATTAGTTGCTTCCTAAAGTAATTGAAGCTAGTATGCCACCCTATTTCCAGTGAAACCTGTGAGGCTATCGCTGTATTTTTCAATCAAAAAATTAATGATATTAGAAATAACACTAAGGATCCTCCTAAACCCCAGCCTCCTGTTATAAACAAATTAAACTCTTTCACTAGGATAGATTTACCTGATTTACAAAAAATAATCTCTCAATTAAAATCCTCCACCTGCGTCCTTGACCCAGTACCAACAAGGTTTTTCAAAGAAGTATCAGGCGTACTAATTGATAATGTTCTTGACATAGTAAATTCGTCACTAGATACGGGGGTCTTCCCAGACTGTCTTAAGACTGCTGTAGTTAAACCCCTACTTAAGAAACATAATCTTGACCCCTCTGCTTTTGAAAATTTTAGACCCATCTCTAACCTGCCTTTCTTAAGTAAAGTTCTGGAGAAGGCAGTCATTATGCAGTTAAATGACCACCTCAATAAACATGCTATTCTTGATAAATTTCAGTCAGGTTTCAGAACAAATCACAGCACAGAAACTGCACTTGTTAAAGTAGTAAATGATTTGCGAGTGAATGCAGACAGAGGCCATTAGTCTGTTCTCATCCTCTTAGATCTGAGTGCTGCATTTGACACCATTGATCACAATATTCTTAGAAATCGCCTTAATCAATGGGTGGGCCTCTCTGGCAGTGTCTTAAATTGGTTTGAATCCTACCTGACAGGGAGAAAATTCTTTGTTAGTTGTGGGAATTACAACTCGAAGACACATGATATCCAATATGGTGTTCCACAAGGCTCTATCCTGGGTCCGCTGTTATTCTCAATCTACATGCTTCCGTTAGGTCAGATTATCTCGGGGCACAACGTGAGCTACCACAGCTATGCTGATGACACACAGCTGTACTTATCAATAGCACCTGATGACTCCGACTCTCTCGATTCACTAACACAATGTCTGACTTGTATCTCAGAATGGATGAATAGTAATTTTCTCAAGCTAAATAAAGAGAACCTGAACCTGAATTTTAAATCACATATTCATCAGATCACTAGGACAGCATTTTTTCACTTAAGAAACATAAGTAAAGTTAGACCTCTTATATCATTGAAAGATGCTGAGAAATTAGTTCACGCATTTGTTTTTAGTCGACTAGATTACTGTAACGCACTCCTCTCAGGACTACCCAAAAAAGACATAAATCACTTGCAACGAGTGCAGAATGCAGCTGCTAGAATCCTAACTGGGAAAAGAAAATCTGAACACATTACTCCAGTTTTGATGTCACTACACTGGTTACCTGTGTCATTCAGGATTGACTTTAAAATTCTGCTTATGGTTTATAAAGCCTTAAATAATCTCGCTCCATCTTATATATCAGACTGTCTGACACCTTATATTCCAAATCGTAACCTTAGATCCTCAAATGAGTGTCTCCTTAGAATTCCAAAAGCTAAACGTAAAAGAAGTGGTGAGGCGGCCTTCTGCTGCTATGCACCTAAAATCTGGAATAGCCTGCCAATAGGAATTCACCAGGCTAATACAGTGGAGCATTTTAAAAAACTGCTGAAAACATATTACTTTAACATGGCCTTTTTATAACTTCACTTTAATTTAATCCTGATACTCTGTATGTTCAATTCATCATAATAACTATTCATAGTGGCTCTAAAATCAGTACTGACCCCTACTCTCTCTTCTGTTTCTTTTTCCGGTTTCTTTGTGGTGGCGACCTGCGCCACCACCACCTACTCAAAGCATCATGATGCTCCAACATTGATGGACTGAAAGGCAGAAGTCTACGTGACCATCATCATCAAGTCCTTCCATGAGAACCCTAAATCCAAAGAGGACTGTTTCATTTATGTTAGGTAGATTGCCCAGAGGGGACTGGGCGGTCTCATGGTCTGAAATCCCTACAGATTTTATTTTTTTCTCCAGCCGTTTGGAGTTTTTTTTGTTTTTTCTGTCCTCCCTGGCCACTGGACCTTACTCTTATTCGATGTTAATTAATGTTGACTTATTTTTCTTACTGTGTCTTTTATTTTTCTATTCCTCATTATGTAAAGCACTTTGAACTACATTTTTGCATGAAAATGTGCTATATAAATAAATGTTGTTGTTGGTGTTATTAGGATACTTTTTATCAGTTTTCTTTAGTAGTGTGTTGTACACTTGGATATTATAGCTCTTTACATTTAATTTTGAACATTTTCCAGTGATTATGGTGTTGTATAAATATACTTTAGTACAATGTTTCCCAACCTCGGTCCTGACGGCTCACTGTGGCTGCAGGTTTTTGTTCCAACCAGACTCACAATTGGTGATAACACTGAGCTCCTTTAATTAGCTGGTATTATTTTTCTTTAATTCTACATTCAGAAAGGCACAGCAGCATGATTTTTACATTTATAAGACATTTTTAGAATATTTCTAATTTTGCTATTGATTTAAATGCTTAACTCTCTTTTGTTGACTTCATTATATTTTGCCCTTTCTCTGTGCAGTTTTCCCCCTTCTTTATATCTTATTAATGACAATTAAAAATGAGCAGAGCAGACATGCTGACAAACACCACTGAATCATGAAAGGCTGCAACTACTTTAGCGCCAGACCCACTAATTAGTAAATAATGGATTAATTAAACAATTAGAACACCTAGAAACGTAGAATGAAAGTCAAGATGAAAATATTGTCAAAAAGACATTACTGTATTCCCATATAACTGCTTGATACATTTTAATATATATATATATATTTACCAAACATAGTTTTCTAATTTTGATATTGTTCCCAAAACACAGAACTTGGGTAATAACACTTAATTAGCCCAGGAGTTCAATTAAAAACAGAAGCTGGTTGGAACAAAATCCTGGAGCCACAGGGGGTCCCGGGACCGAGTTTGGGAAACGCTGCCTTAATAACTCCTTCTACGTCCCCTTGTTTCGTTTGCCTTTTTCAGTTACGCGGATTTCACACCTTTTAGTACTTTCTTATACTGCTCATCTAATGTGAATGCTATCAGTTTATCTAAAGGTGTTTTATAAACCATTTACGACACCAGTCCAATTCCAGATCCCAATGTACCTGAAGCCATTCAGGAAGGACTGGGCACAAGGCAGGAACTGACCTACAACAGGACACTTTCACACACCTGGCCATTTTAGAGTTTCCACCTCCGTAAATAAAAATGCTTTTGAGATGTGGGAGGAAATGTGAAGTATCTCTACAGACACAGCTCCATAAATGATGATCACATATCAAGTCGAACCCAGAATCCAGGCCCTGTTAGGTAGCGGTGATGACCACTGAGTCCCCTTTTATATAATTTGCAGCATCAGTTCTCTTCCCAAATGAAATGTTTTGCTCATACCTTTAACAGGTGACATTCACCCAAGTGAAGTGAACTCTTAGCCCTTCCCCTTGACTGTTAAAGCAACATTTCTGCCTTTTTTTCACATTTAGACCTGAAAAAGAAAAAAGATTAGTCTCTGTGTAGATGTGTTGTTGCTTTTATATCTAATGCTGTAGCTATATTCTTAATTTTTCTTTACCTTTGCCATTTTCCCATAGTACACAGATGCTTAGTTTTAATGGCCTCTATGAATATCTGCATATTTTATAATCTCTTGTATTTCTTCCTTGTTTTAATACAAAACTGTGATGAGGTCTTCTGGACTCTTTGGCCTCTCGTCCTTGACTATGTTGACCACAATTCTTGTACTGTTTTTCAATGCTCTCACTTTTATCTGTCAGTTTTCTTTGTTTATTCTCCTCCTAATATATTTTTTTTTTTACAAGGTGTTACGCATGTTATTTCAAGTCAGTTTTTTTTATGTCTGCCATACTCACATACAGTCCTAACACAAGAACCTCATATCTCCTGCTCCACTTTTTTACACCTTTTTCCAATAACCTACACGTGTCATTTAACGTAAATCTTTTCATTATTTCTTTGAACTTTTTGTAACTCTGTCTAAATCTAGCTGTTTGTTTATTACTTCAATAGATGAGTTAAAATCACCTAACATATTAAATTTCTTTCTACCTAAAGTATTTAAAACATTCTCACCGTTGTTGTTTGGGGCATACATGACCAATCCCCATTTTGTATTTTAAACATTGATCCACTTGATGGCACAGTGGCGCGGTGGTAGTGCTGCTGCCTTGCAGTTAGGAGACCAGGGTTCACTTCCTGGGTCCTCCCTGCGAGGAGTTTGCAGTCCAAAGACAAGCAGGTTAAGTTGGCGATCCTAAATTGTCTCTAGTGTGTGTGTGCCCTGTGGTGGGTTGGCGCCCTGCCTGGGGTTTGTTTGTGCTGGCTGGGATTACCTCCAGCAGACCCCCATGTTAGGACATAGTAGGTTGGAAACTGACTGTCATTGATCTTCTATACCTCCTTTACTTATCTTATCCATTTAATTTTAACTTCTCTGTTTGTAAAACAGACAATAAATTAAAGGTTTTAAGTTTTCATGTGCTCCACCAAATGAGGACTCTTAGGTTTTTCAAACTGTCCTTGCATTTCTTGCCCAAAGTGAAGAAAAAAATATTATGCTTGTGTTCTTGAAGGCAAACAATAAGTACCTTCATGTTTGGCAACACAGACGTCATTAACAATAGTACTTGCTTTAGCATCTGCCACATTCATTTACATGAGACTTTGCATGTTAAATTCACAACAACAGACTTTTTCTGTTCTTTCTTTTCAATTAATATTCTAAAGAAATGAAAGGGGAAATAAAATGGAGTCATCAGTATTTTATTGACTTTAATTCCTCAAAAACAAACAGCTAATCCCACCGTATTTAGAATGAATTCTTTTTTTAATGCATTTTTTGCAGTTCTCCCTCTTCTACTTTTTCCGTGGTTTCATGCGTTTCTTTCATCTGCCAACAGAATAATACAAAAGATGTCCACCTCTCTTTCTTCTTATTAGGTACTTATTTTCTATAACCCTTTCAGCTCCTACTTTACATTTTCTTTATTCTGATTATCATGAGATCCTCTTTGTTTCCTGCATCCCCTGATTTAGATGCTTAAAAATCATGAAGGTACTTTCTAAGATTCCCCTTATATCTTTTGATTGTATCGTTATATTTTACTTCACTGACTTCCCCTAAGACAGGTGAATTGTATTGTTTTATTTTAGCATTTGGTGCCAATGGAACATTACTGTATTGTTTTTCCTTATTGCCTTCTATTACACTTTCAATCAGTCAGTACTAACTACATAAAATGATGCCTTTGTCTCAGTTACTGGATTTAATTTTGTTCATAGAAATCTGTTTGTAATGTTTCATCATCTGATTCAGTTCCTGTTCTAGATACTACTGTCTCCTGTATATCATCTGGTAAATTACTGTATGTAGCCTATCAATTTTCAAAATTTGTGCAATTGTGATTTAATTTCCCCTGGCATCAATTTAAGTACAAAATATTCTAAAATCATCCATCCATCCATCCATTATCCAACCCACTATATCCTAACTACAGGGTCACAGGGGTCTGCTGGAGCCGATCCCAGCCAACACAGGGCACAAGGCAGTAAACCAACCCCGGGCAGGGCGCAAGCCCACCACAGGGCACGCAGACACACACCAAGCACACACCAGGGACAATTTAGGATCACCAATTCACCTAACCTGCATGTCTTTGGACTGTGGTAGGAAACTGGAGTACCTGGAGGAAACCCACGCAGACACGGGGAGAACATGAAGACTCCACGCAGGGAGGATCTATTGTAAAATCATCCATCCGTCCATCCATTATCCAACCCTGCTATATCCTAACTACAGGGTCACGGGGGTCTGCTGGAGCCGATCCCAGCCAACACAGGGCATAAGGCAGGAAACCAACCCCGGGCAGGGCGCCAGGCCACCACAGGGCACACCCACACATACTAGGGACAATTTAGGATCACCAATTCACCTGCATGTCTTTGGACTGTGGGAGGTAACTGGAGTACCTGGAGGAAACCCACGCAGACACGGCGAGAACATGAAGACTCCACGCAGGGAGGACCTGTTGTAAAATTGTAGAAGAGAGTAAGGAGGGTGTTTCTTATATCAAGGAACATTATGGATGAGTTTCAACTGCAAGAAGTGCTTAAGTATGGCACCATCAGGAATTGCAGAGACAAAGACATCCCTCCAAAACTGATGTCTGGGTAAGGGAAACTTCATCAGGGAAGATACCAAGAGGCCAGTGCAATCCTAAATTAGCTGTAGCTGTAGAAATTAGTGGCAGTAATTGAATTGAATATCACAGCCTTTTTGAATATTCTCCCCAAGTCTAAGCAATGCAGCAGGATAGAAAGACACAAAGTGTTTCTCAAAAAAATGAACTTGCAAACATTTTTGAACAATGCATGTGGGAAAATTGTCTCATGTTCGGCTATTTTTCAAACATCTAAATAACCTTAACAGGTTCATATTAATAAATACAAAAAGACTTGAGAAGATTTTATTTATACAGTTTTAAAAACATCTTGAAAGGCATTCAAATTATTTAGCATTTTAAAGCATTAGATCCAGAAATAATTTTAAGGAAGCAGTCTAAAGAAAGATTGCTTTGCACAGATTTGTACAATTAAGCTCCCTCCCTTATGAATAAGGAATGGCAAGTTTGTACCATTTACGAGGTTAATTATTAATTATGTTTTACATTTTTGCTTTACGGAATGAGCAACAGTGCAGAAAATGCCTTTGTCAGAGTCTGTACATATGCCCTAAAATCACTTCCCACATAGTCAATGAAAACATTGTTGAGGATGCCAATCACAGACATGAAGAACAAGAAGGAAATGATGCGCTTTCCAAATATGTAACCAGGGGTGCTGCAAAAACAACAACAACAAAAAAAACAAAATCAGAAAAAATAGCATAAAAATGTAATAGCACGAAAATCGTTGTTATGCTTGAATTACAATTTCAATAAAAATAACAGCTTATTATCATTTACAACTTTTGTGTTAGTAATTAGTAGCTAATAATTCCTTAGTAAGTAGTAATAATTTCTATTGTGACACAAAATGGAGTCTCCCTGGCTTCCTATGTTGCGACAGTCTAATGCAGTTCTTTTAAAATATCTTTCCCCCATTTTCTGAACTTGTTTATCCAATTCAGTGTCATAGAAAGCCCACTTCCTAGTCATACATTGGACACGAGCCTTGGGTACATTTTACAGGCTCTAAACTTGGAGAAGTGCATACAGTATGCAAGTTACATTTTTTTTAGTCCCAGTCTAATTGTTTGAAGAGTGAGTTACTGTTCGTTTTCTGTAGTTTTATAATGAAAATATCCTCTAATATCCTCTCTGTTGGTGAGGTAATGGTGACGGGTTCAGTGGCAAAGGAGGACAAGATATCTAGTACCACTTACTGAAGTAGAAACAGTTTAGTTTGTAATAATGGAATAAAATTGGATATGAAGCTTAACAAAACAATAAAGAATACATATATGTTAGGTCGAATGCCCTTTTGGCCACCTACAGGTTTAATTTTTGTCTCCAGGACCTTGCCCCCATTTTCTGTCCTCTTTGGCCATCTGACCATAGCACAGACATGGATGAGCTTCATATTACATTAAATAAACTTCCAAGAATAAAAACAAGAATGCTTGTCCATATGGCTTTCAGTTTATAGGCTCTTTATTCCATTATTGTTATGAATGGTAGAAATCTCATCGGCTGTGGAGAATGTTGTAAACTGTGATGTTAATGAAATGCTTATAGGTGCTTGGAAAATAAACCTGGTCTGCATCATTTGACAGCAAATTATTAATCAAATATCTGAATTGGAAGACTCCCAAACAACAATCTATTTGTGACTTCACAGAAACGTGTGCTTATATTGCAGTGTGCAGACCATTGGTTTCCCTGTAAAATGTATCTAAGCAGTTAAAACAGCACCTTCAATGCAAACAGTGGTCAGCAGGCCAATGGAAAAAGTTATCTCATCCTATTAGTCATGCCTAATCATACGCTCAACAAACAAAGAGTCACATAATCGTCACATACACTCACACTACTTCATCTATTGGTTCTTTTATGGTGTGTGTGTGGCTGCACACTTCTAGATTAGTTTTGGTCAGATGATTACCTTAGAGAGAAATTCAGTCAGTCATTGTCCAGCCCGCTATATCCTAACACAGGGTCAGGGGGGTCTGCTGGAGCCAATCCAAGCCAGCACAGAGCGCCAGCCCGCACACACTAGAGACAATTTAGGAGCTAACCTGCATGTCTTTGGCCTGTGGGAGGAAACCCACACCGACACGGGGAGAACATGCAAACTTCAAGATGGGAGGACCCGGGAAGTGAACCCAGGTCTCCTAACTGCGAGGCAGCAGCGCTACCACTGCGCCACCGTACTGTCCTTAGAGAGAAAGATAAATGTCAATAAATAAAAAGTCATCTTTATTGTGACTGCTTTCATCTCATGGTGTAGCACTTCTGTCCAGGTGATAATAGAATCTTCCAGCATGACAATGTCAAAATTCACATCCACAAGGCATTAGCAGTCAACCGAGTACCATGACAATGATCTAAACCCTAAACTATCCCAAACATTGGATCTAATCAAAAACAAGCACTTGTGTATAGTATAGAGACTGGAGCGACACAGGATACAAAGTATGCACCAACGTTTTGAAACCTCGCATAGAAGAAAGTTATCAAGTTTCTCCAAAGCAGTTCTGAAACTTGTCGTACATGGGTGCATAACTTTTGATGTGGTACATTGTGGTGGCCCTATGCACTAATTAGGCCATATACATCCATCCATTTTCTAACCTGCTGAATCCGAACACAGGGTCACAGGGGTCTGCTGGAGCCAATCCCAGCCAACACAGGGCACAAGGCAGGAACCAATCCTGGGCAGGGTGCCAACCCACTGCAGGACACACACAAACACACCCACACACCAAGGCCAATTGAGAATCGCCAATCCACCTAACCTGCATGTCTTTGGACTGCGGGAGGAAACCCACGCAGACACGGGGATAACATGCAAACTCCACGCAGGGAGGACCCGGGAAGCGAACCCGGGTCTCCTAACTGTGAGGCCACCGTGCCGCCCCATATACATTGATGTTTCTAATACTTTGTCAGGAAAATACAGCTTTGTTGCAGTGCCAATAAACCCTTCCATCTCTACACAGATATACAAATATAAATGTTATGCACATGGCTAAAAGTCTTAGAATGCTATAACTTGCAAAGTCTTCCTGTAGTTACAAAGAAATTTTATTTAGTTTTGTGTCTTTCACAATGAAAACCACACAAAAGTTTAACACACAGTGCAACCCTTTATAAGTTTCCTCTCATAATAACTGTATCTTAAATTAAACATTAAGCCCAAGGATAAACAGAAATTTCAGAGGAAGTGACTCAAAATCAATTTCAAATTATCTTAAAATGCACTGTCGTACTAGGGTGTTGTACCGTGTTAATAACCATTGTGAATGTAGGGAGAAGTCAAGCAAAATGACACCTTTTACAGCTGCCCGAGTTGTCTGAGTTGCCTCAAAAGCAAGCTTGCATATTGTAATCTTTTTAGTTAGCCAATAAAGGGTGTCATTTTGCTTGACTTCTCACTCCAAATATCTGAAATTTAGATGGTTATTTGTTAGTTCATTATTCTTCAACTGCTGGATAAGAAAAAAAAAACAGTCAAGTGCTGTGCATCTTGAAAAGCAAGTCAATTAAAATGATGTCAAGAAAAGTATGGAGCTTTAGCAGTAGTAACTGGCAACTAAATAAGAAAGTGAGTGGAGCAAAAACTACCACCTATTGAACTATGAAAAAATCGGACAGAGGTATGGCTGGGAAAATAAGGGCATGGAAAAGCAGATAGTCTGCTGCCAACTAGTAGTAAGGTATCTTGGCTCATTTCAAGTATATCGATGCCTGTCTCTTTTCAGCCATTTTATAATCACACTGTATATTTGATATGTAGCCCTCTCTCTTATTGTTTTCACAGAACTGCACAACAAACATCATGTAGCCACTGAGATAGGAAGATAGTCGTTTCCAGCGAAGGTCTGTACACTGTGCCAACATTCTTCTGGGATGGCTGCATCAAAAAAACATGTTGTGGAGCCTTTAAAGCTGACCAGGGTGTTAAGATGAATATGTATAGGCTGTCTACTGATGATTAGCAAGAATAGTGTGTATTACAAAAGAACGTGTAATAAAGGTACATTTAAAATGTTGCTCAGACAAAACTCTTCACAGCATTAAAGGTATGACAGTTGTGAAGAGCATTCAGCCCATCAAGCTTATGCATCCTATTCATCTAGACTGTCCAACTTGTTAATTTATTTTGTGTTTCTATAGTTCTTTGAGTGGGGAAAAAAATCTAACATTTGTACAAAATGTGCCCTTAACAAGTTTGTAGCCGTGTCTGTGCGTTCTTGTTGAAGAATTAGTGTAACCACAGGGATCCACTGTACTAATTCCATTGATAATCTGAAACCCTGCCATCATGTCACCTCTTAATCTCCTTTTACTTAAACTGAAAATGTTCACCCCTTTCAATCTCTTTTCATGGCTCAAAACTTCCTATCATCCTATTTGCTCTTCTCAGGAATTCCTCTAACGCTGGTAAGCCTTATTTGTTATATGGCGACCTGTATAACTGCACATAGTATCCCAGGTGAAGCCTGCCATCCCACTAGTGTGTTACATAACTTAAGCGTAACCTCCCTTGACTTGCACTCAACACACCAGGCTATATAACCCGACTTCCCATTAGCCTTCTTGATTGCTTCTGTACATTGCCTTCATGTAGATGGTGATGAGTCCATTGTGTCTCCTAGATCCTTCGTATAAGGTATATTTTCAGGTTTCAAATTTCTCACAGTGTATTCAGCTCTAACATTTCTACTTAATACATGTAATACCTTACATGCATTTACTTTATTTTTTTCAGAAAGATACAGAAAATTGAACATCGTTATTCAAAGTGACCATAGCATCTAGAGCATTGTCGGGCAACCGGTGTGTGCGCCATGGAATTTGTTTAGGGGCTCTGTGATAACTTTTGTAAACTATTTAAAATTACTAGTTTTTTTGATCTTTTGGTTGATTAAAAAGATAATGTTTAAAACAATATTTAATGTTGTAAAAACAGATAACGGTTAATCAGATTGTTGAATAAACGAATTTATTTATTTTGAATGCAAGTTAAAATTTTCGCTGTTCACCATTCATCATAAATATCAACACCAGCAGTGTCAAAAAACACATCTCGTGAGACGTAAAAAGTCTCGTTGTTAGAAGATCTCGCTCACTGTACGGATACGGAAATGAAGTCTTCAAATGATTGACAAGGAAATGCGCGTCTTTTTTCGAAAATTGATCCTCGCATCAATCTCATATGTGCTGACAAACAATCTCCACGTTCACATTAATTAAATTTAAGATTTATCCTTTGATTCCTTTATTAATAAAATGTCTTTCAAACTAGTAAAATTAACTGTTTTTATTGGGGGTTGTCCATAGAGTGTGTCGTTACGACTTTATTTATGAGCAGTCCCTCAGGTGCGCTGCGAAAGAAAATTTTTGGTCTTAGGGCGCCGCAACTCGAAAAAGGTTGCCTTTCACTGATGTACAGTATAAGGAAATATGTCTTTCCTCAACAAGCTTGCATTTTTACCACTTCCAACATTATAACATGGGGTGCACAGTCATTTGCTGACATAAAGAGAGGCCTACACAAGGGAGGACATGCTTTCATTGTTTTAGAAATGTACTGGTTTAGGGAAAAAGCCTGTACATTCAAAATCTGCTCTGGGTCATTTATATGCATTTTCAAAGATGCAACTATTTTACTGTATATTACAGAAACAATTCTGCAGAGAAAGCAGGAAGACCAAGACAGGATGCTTTCATCATAGCAAGGAAACCCATAACTGAGGAGAACTGAGACTCTGAGTTGTGTCCACACCAGTTATTGCCTACAAAGACTGTGTAATCCCTCTCATTATTGTCTTGTGACCTGATGAAGAATATGTTACTCTAAATACTCACTCAACCTAACTTACTTTTATTAGACAGAGCTTTTCCTATGAGAAACCCCAACTGTCTTTCTGTTTTTTGGGTTGTCTATTATAATTAGTATACACACAAGGGCATGTTGGCTTATAATAATGTTTATACTCCGATGTAATAATAAAGCAGTTTCCTTCTTTATCTGTTTCTGAGAAAAGCTGACCAGAGGCTCTAAGCTGTCTGAGTAAGCATGAGAGTGAATATGAGTCTAGTCTACTAGAAAAGCTGAGCTCATAGTATCTGAAATGTTCCATATTAGAAGAGATACTGTAATTATGAAACTCCCAGTGCAGCAGAAGCCACTGTCTAAAAGTCCACATTTGTTTTTTAGTTCTTAAACAGTGTCCAAATTATAAAACATCTAAGGCCTGATATCTGCCATTTTCCTTAAAGATGACAGATCTTTCTGGCACGTTCCTACCTGTTCTCAAGCTTTGAAACAATAACTTGAGAATTTTATTTTTTACATGTGAAACTACTGAAAATGATATGAAGATATTTCAACGTGCTGCTAAAAAATATTATACTGCCAAATAGGGCATTTTTTTCAAGAGTGATAAAGCAGAAAAAACTCATAATGTTACATGTTAGCAAAAACAGAAGCTGCAAACAGAATTCAGATTGTGTCTGATAATACTGTACCTCTGTGGAGTTTCCCCCAAGTAACCAATGAAGTATTTCTGTCGTACAAACAGATAAATCAAACCTGCAAAAGCAGCAGGAGCTAGAAAATAAGTAACACAGAAAAATGTTATCTTTCAAACATTCAAATATTTTTAAATAGTAGTGCAATAAAAGTAAGTAGCATATGTAGTGATAAAATAATAATAGGAATTTTCAGCACAACTATTTTTGGCTATGACTGAAATTTATTCAACAATCCTACCCTTTTCAATTGTTTAGCCAACATCCCATGTCAGTGATCGGGATAGGGTTGTTAGGAATTTAATCAAAGTTAATCTGAAGAAATAAAGGCTGATTTTACTGTTTATAAGAAATATTTAAATATAATGCACTAAAAGTGGAGGTGACATCAAAAAAGAAAATTGAATAAACCCAGTTTTCTTTTCTTATTTGGAAATTCAAAAATGAATGACTCAGTACATCTAAAGTATAAATGTCATTCAACTAGGGAACGTTGACAGGGAATGTTCTTTATTGCAATAAGTCTGTGGATGAAGTCATAGATTTGCATTTTAAATACTAGTTCAAATTTTAAAAATGAAAATACAAAGTATTTTACTTGTCATTGAGCAACCAGTTTTTCATCAATGTTCTTAACTTCATGGGCGATTATCAAATAAACAAGGGGAAGAAAAGAAAGGCTGACACAATGCTATAAATTCTTCATTTACCAACTCTTGGCTGTCATACCAGTTCATTATGTTCTATTTATCAAGAAGAAGAAGGTAAACATTAAGGGAAGAGAAAAATGTATAAATAGTAAAAAAAAAATATATATATATATATATGTGTGTGTTTGTGTGTGTGTGTAGTCTTAGTCTTTTACATTTAAAGTACTTACGGTGATGCATTCTGTGAATGATAATTACTAGAGTAAAATATAGAGAGACTCTGCAACTGACCAACATCAAGTTCATGAAAATGCTCGGTTCATTCCTTAAGATGCCATTTCTATTTTTCCTCACATTTTAAATAAACATTTTGGTTCAGAACTTATTCACTTATTCAGTGCATCTTTTTACTGGCCAATATTTCAGAATTACTAGAACTACGCTACAATTCATTGTGTTTTTTCTTTGCGCTGGATTTATTTAAAAAGTGCACACTTTGAAAGAATGCTCACATATCTTTCTATAAAATGATTGCCTTTTTAGAGTATCAAATTGTATTAATATTACCATAATATTACTTTGTCTTTTTAGGTATTATCACTTATTCTCACATTCCTTGCAAATAAAGTTACTTTGGCTTTATAGTATACTTGCCATCGATAAATTAAATTATTTATTTTAAAAAAAAAGCTTAGTTTTCTCCAGTTAGCATAGCAGTTATGCTCTTTAGTTTATTATGTAATAGAGGACATATAAAACATATGCATTATAAACATGAATAAAAATGAGCTTTTACCTTGACTACAGAATACCCCAGCACTCCATAAGACTGCAATGAATGTTGGGTAGGCATCCATACAATTTTGACTGAAAAACAAACAATATTAAGATTGCTTGGGATTGTGGATTTAGTGAAATCGGTGAATACAGAAAAAAAAATGAAAATTCATTAGAAAAGGGGAAAAGCATATCCATACACAGCATCCTTAACAATAAAGGTGTCTCCTGGTACCTGAATGTTAGTCACTGGCCAAGTTTCAAATCTGATCTACTAATCACTTTCAGGGCGCCATAAGCCAAGCAGCAGAAAGGAAAACATCCTTCTATGAAAAGACTTTCTCTTTTAAGGGGCAGTAACTGCACTATGATGTACTGTATACTAGATAATGTTTTAGAGAGAAAAAAAACTGTTTTCATGTTGTTTTGTTTTTTTTAAATAAATATTAGTGAGTATATATGTAATACATTTTAATTACATTACTTTTTAAAATAATACAATTTACAAAATAATGTAACATGTTCACTGCACTGAATGGGACCCCATGCAGGTATTTTTCTTGCTTTGTGTCGATTGCTGCCTTGATTTAGCTTTGACAGCCTGTGACCCTGAACTTAAATTAAATGGGCTCATAAAATGGGTGAGTGGATGTAACATATATCAAATTGAAAGTGAAGTCTCCAAGATTTATTTTTTTAAAAGTATTATTCTGCCATTAGGGTTGGCTGAAATCACCAACTGCTTAGATTGGCTATACCATTGCAAAATAGTAAATAAAATTATTTTTTACTGATGTTAAACCCTGCGTTTTATGTACTTAATAATAACTGTAATAAATTGAACAACATTCTGAAACTAAGGAATGAAAATCAGCAGCCATGCATAACAATCTCAGCAGAAATCTTGATGAAAAACATTTTCAACTATTCCTTCTGGAGGTGGCACAGTGAAGCAGATTCAGTGCCCTGGGTTTGAGGCCTGCACCCATGTTGCCAGTGTGAAGTATGCACACACTCTCAGAGTCTTTGTGAGTTTTCCTCTGGGTACTCCAAACTGATCCTGTGCTAGTGTGGACGTGTGCTCAGTCAGCCCTGTGACCTACAGTTGGAATAAGCAGATTTAACAATGCTGTGTTTTGCTTTTGGATTCACATAATTGTCACCTTTTTCTAAACTGTGTTCTTAGTATTTTCTTTATTTATATATCTATACCACGGGGGTCTAACTCCAGTCCTGAAGGGCCGCAGTGGCTGCAGGTTTTCATTCTAACCATCTTCTTAATTAGTGACCAGTTTTTGCTACTAATTTACTTCTTTTACCTTAATTTTCATTAACTTTACTCAGACCCCTTTGTTCTTTCTTTTTTTTCCTTAATTAGCAGCTAAATAATAGACACAAAACAAGCCACCACATGACCAGCTCACCTGTGCAACATATCTGAAAATAAAGAAAGGTGAAGGTCTCAGTAAGGTTTATCTCTCAGGTCAACAAAACCTTTTGACAGTGTTCTTAGAAAAAACAGAATATCAACAATTTTAGAAATGTCTGCTGTGGCAGAATGAGCGCACCAACAAGCCATGGGATTAAATAAGGAGTTTAACTAACAGCAAGAATCGGCTTCTCATTAAGAAAGTGATTCAAGTGAAATTGGTTGGAGTTTGTAACCCCAGTTTAGCTGGTCATCTGTTGGCTTGTTTCACGTCTCATGTCTGTTTGGCTGTCATTTAATGAAGAAAGAAATCAATTCAGAGCAATGAAGCCTTAAAAACAGGGCTATTAAAATGAAGGGAAAAGGAGTTAATTAGCATTGAAACCTGGTCACTAATTAGGAAAAGGGTCAGAATGAAAACCTGCAGCCACTGCGGCCCTCCAGGCATGGAGTCCGACACCCTGATCTATGCTTTTAAGAACAAACTGCATTTGTTGATTTTCCTAAAAAGTAGAGTTGCCAGGTTTATATTTTTAGATGCAGATTAATGATAGACTTGCCAGCTTCTATTACTGTCAACATACCTAACTGGTTTTTCCAAGTTAGTAGTTTATAGCACATTAATAGTAAAACATTATATATATATATATATATCCATCCATTTTCTAACCCGCTGAATCCGAATACAGGGTCACGGGGGTCTGCTGGAGCCAATCCCAGCCAACACAGGACACAAGGCAGGAACCAATCCTGGGCAGGGTGCCAACCCACCGCAGGACACACACAAACACACCAAGCACACACTAGGGCCAATTTAGAATCGCCAATCCACCTAACCTGCATGTCTTTGGATTGTGGGAGGAAACCGAGCGCCGGAGGAAACCACGCAGACACGGGAGAACATGCAAACTCCACGCAGGAGGACCCGGAAGCGAACCGGTCTCCTAACTGCGAGGCAGCAGCTACCACTGCGCCACCGTGCGCCTATATATATATACAGGTATATATATATATATATATATATATATATATATACATATATGTACATATATATATATACATATATATACATATATATATACCTATATACATATATATATATACATATATACATACAAAGTATATATACATATATATATACATATATACATAAATATGTGTATATATAATATATTCATTAACTATTCTGCAAATATATTATAGTAATAGCAAGTATTCATGGTTGTCAGTTTCTGAATTTTTTATTGATTAAGCAGCATGAGAGATAAATTAGAATTAGAAAGTAAAAGGAGATGTGTAAGGGACATTTTGAAGATTGTGACTCAGTATATTATCGTTATAACCAGAAAAAATATAGTTGGAGGAGTTATATAGTCAGATGGTATATGTGTACTGCATTATGAAAATAAGAAGAAAATGAATGATTGAGAATACTTCTGAGAAATAATGGAAGGTACAGTTTTTTTTATCAGGGAACAGTGATGATAATGCAGGGTTGGTTGTGACTGAAGACAGCATTGTTCTTATGCTAAATAAATACAGTGCAGTTTTAAAGGTGACTGCTAATAAAGTATTGATGAACACACTCTTAGCACCTAATTTACAACGTTGATAGAAGTAAAAAAAAAGACAACAAAGAATGTTTAGGCATGATGTTGCCTGAGTCCTCTCTGATATCTTTTTGGAAGGTGAGTGCACTAGTGGAAGGTTTAAGTGGTTGGGGGCTTAGGGAGTTCATGGGAGCTTTAGCTTTAGTATAAGGAATATTCAGAATGATATGGTTCTTGAATTTAGAGATACAATAGGAATGCCTCTGGCAACAACTTTCTTTAGTAAGGAAGGAAATAAACTGAATGTTTCAATCCAGTTATTTAAAGGCATGATAAGTTACTTATTAGTGAGTAGAAGTGACTGAGGAATGGTGAAAAATATGAATGTGCTCCCTGGAGGAGGGAATTTAACGCAGCATTAGTTGGTAGTAGGTAATATTTTAGAGAGAAGCATAAGTAAAAGAAAAATGAAATGTATGAAGTTAAAGGGTTGGCATTTGAATGGAGAATTGTGTGAAATTTAGATGTTAGAAAATCAGTCAAACAGGTAAAACCAAATAGTAAGGGAAGATAGGTTAATCTAGGCAAAGTTGCCAACAAGATGGCAAAAGAATGTTGTAGTTTTGGTGAATTGTTTGAAAAATAATGTAGGAAACAGTGATTTGGGCCACTTATTTGAAGGTCTTGGAGTTGAAATACCAATCATTTTTTTTATGAAAGAGGTCTAGCAGTTTGAATAAGAAGTGTGCATAATTAATATATAACAGAAGGAGTGAATCTGTAGAGTATGTGTCTTATCAAGCAAACACAACTTTGCATAAGGCAGTGAAGTATATCTGAGAAAATTAAAATATTAGGTGAAGCTGAATTAGAATTCATTTTCATGCCTCCAATTGGAGAAAAAGGACACAATTTATATTGTAGAAATGAAACTGAAAGAGGAGCTACTGAGACGGAAACGTTGGGCTGAAGCTAAATTCCTCAACATCAATGCAAACAAAATTAAGGGTTAGGGAAACAAAGGCACAGGGAATGGCCCTTCTGCTTGTTTGGAGAACTCTCTTCATTTTACAGGATGATGCAAGTGTGTACATGAATTATGTAGTAGAAATAGTGGTAGTTTGTATGTGGTAAGCATGACCATTACCTGTTGTACATGAGGGAAGTGTCTGATGTTGGAGTAAGTATACATGTACACAGCAGCATTGGAATTGTATGAGGAAGAAGAATAGTGACTAGCATGAGGACAGTGGGACACATGGAAAAGAAAAAGTGTCTGGGGATCATTAATGATGTTCATTCAGTCTTTTGTCAATCAAAATGCCGTATTCCCAGCTTTTCTCTGACACTCCATTGTCTTCACAGCCTGCCACATTAGCTGCTGCATTGCAGACTTTAGCCAGGAGGGTTGGTTGGATCGCCTTGTTTGTTGCTCAGTAGCAAATATTAACTTAGTTTCACTGGTCAGGTATTTCAGCTATTAAATAGAATGGAAGATTAGCTTTCAAATGCATTTATATATATTATTGTAAGCTGCAGTGACTATTTTGATAAGAGTATTTTTATGGTGAAAGTGAGTCGATCTGTTTTTGTTATTCAGTTAGATATATGAAATTTAAAACAGCCCTCAAATATCCATCCATCTATTTTCCAGCCCGCTGAATCCAAACACAGGGTTAGGGTTGGGGGGTCTGCTGGAGCCAATCCCAGCCAACACTGGGCACAAGGCAGGAACCAATCCTGGGCAAGGTGCCAACCCACCACAGGACAAACACAAGGGCCAATTTAGAATCACCAATCCACCTAACCTGTGGGAGGAAACCCACACAGACACGGGGAAAACATGCAAACTCCACGCAGGGAGGACCCGGGAAGCGAACCCGGGTCTCCTAACTGCGGGGCAGCAGCTCTACCACTGTGCCACCGTGCTGCCCAGCCCTTAAATAACTAAGTTAAAATGACTTTCTAATTGTAAATTCCAAACATATCACACCAGAATATACATCAAGCACAATTTTGTAAATAAATTGTATTCTTAAGACAAACATTTTACAAGGTTACTGTTCATGTTGTCTTAACAAACTCACAATTCTTGTGTTTTTGCTTGTAACCCGAATGTTTAAAGTGCATTGACTGTACGAAATTGGGGGCAGATTTTTACAAAGAACCCCTTGGGATGTAGCCTTTTGTGGCAGATTTTGTTGTTGTTGTCCATCACCAAGATTTTAAGTTGTTGTCTCCAACTATCACACTTCTGGCCCAGTGAGAACACTAAAGTTCAAAGAGACAAGCAGTGAGAAAACATTGTAAATTATTGAATTGTTCAAAACTATTTTGTAGTTTCACAGAACTGCACTGGTATATTCATCTGTAAGTGAAATTCGTTTTATATATTGAAGCCTGATATGTATTTTTCATTTTCCTTAGACATACTATTTTTCATTTACAGAATATTTCATGGTAAGAAGCATTGCAAATCATTCTGATTATATGATAACACGCTCTCATGCAGTGTGTGTGTTTTTTCAAGTATATAAATAAGTCCATGTGAACAGACACAACCACGTTTTTCAGTACTCTACTAGATAATATAATTGCAGCACCATTTATTTGTTCCTTCCTTGCAACAGCTGAGATTAACTTCAATAAATATCCATGGTTTATTTTCCTTTTTAAAATTTTACTTCTTAATTCCTTAGCTTGTGCTTACAAATGTCAAAAAAGAAAGTGGTATAAACTGCTTGGTTGTGCTGTAACTGAAGTGTTGCCAAATACTATGTTGGCAACAGACAACATGTTTATTTTGTAATGCTGATTTTACAGCAGTCAGCACTAACCCCACTCTCCAAATCAATCAAGAATACAACACAAAGCAACACAACACACTAAAAAGCTAGATTTATATAATGCAAACTCAAGGTAAGTCTTAAAAAAATATGAAATAGAGTGCAGCCTGGAAATAGCTTAACGTAACAGCATTCTCCGACTTGCAGACATAGTAATGTCAAATACTAGAAATACAAAATACAGAAATAAAACACAGAATGGTAACATATACTTCCTACATTTGGTAATTAGTAGCATTCAAAACTGAAGCATCAGCTTATCAGATTAGGATGTGGTCAGATGAAGTCATTTTCTTTTCCTGTACTATATGTAGGCCTGGCTACTTTTCAGAGCAACAATTTTTGTCAAAAAGTGTATGCATGTGGGCAACACTTATTATGAAACTAATTACACATTTTAAAATGGGTGTCCAACTTTCAAAACTATTAAGTCAAAATGGTTTTCACAGTGGGTATGTTACATATAATGCTGAGCAGTCTGTAATAGAGAAAATTGGCAAATACTGCAAATTTGTCATTAACAAGCCATTTTCGTTCCTCCAGCATCCTCAAAGACATATAGGTTAGGTTAAGTGGTGATTTTAAACTCGCTCTAGTAGACGTGTTTATCCTGTGCTGGGAGGGCGTCCTGTTCAAGATTGCTTTTTGCCAGATTAACCTTAAATGTATTAAGTTGGTTTGTAAAAAGTACATACTGTAGGTATGTTTGCTAGTAAAATAACCACTAAAGGAGAACGGACCAAACTAAAATTTAAACAAATGTGTCTTGTGTTTTTTATTTCAGTATCTTGAACAGTATAGACATGGATGGTTTAGTCATTTCTAGCTCTCGTGAGAACCATCTTTACCAAGTGGCTAGGTGGGCCCGTGCTGCGGCAAAATACGTGAAATGCACAGCCATACGGTGCCTATATACTGTAAATGCTCACCCATGGGAGTTTGCACATTTTGTTGTTATACAACATTGAATCACAGTGGATTTAATTTGGCTTTCTGACACCAATCAACAGAATATCTGTTTTAATATTTGTACAGTTATTGAATTAATATAAAATATATGATAAAATATATACTGTGTGTATATTTGTTACAAAAAAATGTAAGCTATTGAATTATGTCTGCCTAAATTAGTATAACCTAAATGGATATGTACTTCCATCCATCTATCCATTATCCAACCCGCTGTATGCTAACTACAGGGTCACGGGAGTCTGCTGGAGTCAATCCCAGCCAACACAGGACACAAGTTAGGAACAAGCCGCAGGCAGGGTGCCAGCCCACCGCAGAGCACACACACACACACACACACACACCCAGCACACACTAGAGACAATTTAGGATCGCCAATGCACCTAACCTGCATGTCTTTGGACTGTGGGAGGAAACCGGTGCAGACACGGAGAGAACATGCAAACTCCACGCAGGGAGGACCCGGGGAAGAAATCCGGGTCTCCTAACTGCGAGGCGCATATGTACTTTGTTGTAAAATTAATTATTTCACTAATTGTTCCCAAACAAGTGACTGTAAGAAAAATGTAGAGATATTCCAAATCATTTTGTGTAAATGTACTCTTATTAGATCCCAAAATGGAGACCAACGTGAAAAAGAGACCGAGTAACAAGGCTTCAAGCGTTAGGGCATTGTGATTTTCCAATCTTCTTTCATTTTTCTTAAAAAAAAAAAAAGTTTTCAGTATGAACTGTCTATAACTTCAGACAATACAAGCAAAATGTTAAATCATATGTAAACGACACGTAGAAAGCCTGTAGCATGAAATGCAATTTTTTTTCAGTGTGTTCTCAACGAAGCTTTTCTTTACAAAAGAAGCAAACTAAAGGGGCAGCAATTAGTTTCTTGCATGTACATGCATTCTGCATACCTTAATGTAAGGTTAGTTTCTGTTCAAAGTAAAATTGCATTTGAATTTAAGAATTACTAGCGATGGAATTTGATGTGTTCAGGAAGGAAATAATAAATGTATCTTTCAAAAAATCTTTCATACAAACATTTGAATCTTCCTGCAGAAGAACAGTCTTCCATGAATTATTTAGTATGGTATATGAACATTTCATAGTGATCTTCAGGAAAAAAACAATATTTCTTCAGGGATCTGAAATTTTCAAATTCACATATTGTACCAAATTGACTCACGATCCGCTACGTTTTAGAAAAGGTCTAAATATTGAACAATGAAGTCTTCCAGTGAAAATGAACAATAACAGTGGTATTATGCACAGTTTTAAAGTCAAACGTAGGATAAAATAGGCATGGGTTACGGACCTCTGGTGAGCCTCGTTTAATCCATGAGGCCACATTTTATAGAGTGTGTGGCAAGTTAATCAGGGTCAGCCGTGTGTCTTTGTGATGTTAGAGGATTTCAAAACGTGAACAAATTCAAGGCAGATAAGGGGAACCTCCACAGAGACAGGGTGACTGCAGAGAATGTCAACCAAGGACTCTGCAGTAGAAAGGCAGCCACACTATGCACTGAGCCATGATGTAGCTATTTAATTACTCCAAACTCCAAACATTACTCTTCAGAAATGCTTATTTGAAAATCTTATAAAACAACAACAAAACTTAACAGTTTAAGTTACATTAGCACTCTTTTTACACATATCTACGTCAGCTAAAACAAATGATGAATTTAAACTTACTTTGCACAGTAAACACGTTCAAATGAAGGGCTCCCTGTCCTCATGAAACTTCTTGAGGTCTGAGTTTTGCATTCTAGTTCCACCTTATGAGCAAAAAATACTGAGAAAAGGACATTTAATGAGAAATATGTTACATACTTTTGCAAATGTCACAATAAACTGCCACTTGACTCAGGAGGTCTGAAGGTCTTACCTTAATAATTGTCACTAACATTTCACCAGAGAAGGCAAGGCATCTGTTTTTTAATAGCAAAGGCAGAATTCTAGGGTGCCTCAAGACCACTAGGTGACAGACCCTGATTCAGTGAGACATTTACTAGTTTGCATATTAGGCAATGTTAGGAGCAGCTTTCCCAATACAGATTTCAATGTTAAAATTGCAAAAAAGTATGAAACTTTCAAGTAGTAGAATCAGAAGTAGGTTATAACCGAGAGAAAGATGGCATCAGCAAGTAAAGATATGTCCCTGTGATTAAAACATTCATTAATGCCATAGAAATAAACTTGTTTATTACAGTGGCAATATATTTGTTATGCTTAGGAAGAAGCAGGGAATTGTATAATGAGAAAAATATTTGTATGTAAATCAATAAAGGAAACAAAGGTTAGTTAAAAAAGATAAGTGTACAAAAGAAAACAAAGCAAAAATAGATAGCTGTTGATGGGATGTTAAGTTGAAAAAACAACTAGTAAATGAACTAAGAAAACAACTATTTAAAGAAAAGCTGTATTAATTTAAAGACTGGCTAAAGGCAAATGTTAACCTTTTATTTAAAAATCTTTTTTATATCTATTTGATTACAACTGCTATTTTTTATTTATATCTAGATTTGTTTATTTGGAATATACTGTGTAATTATTTTTGAGTTTTGCTATTACTTTTTTTTACCAAATTTTTGCTTTATTGTTGATGTTGTGGGCGGCTGGGGACGGTACCCGGCCAGGACACCTGAAAGGACCGGGAGAGGGACTACGCCTCCTCCGGACCACGAGAGGGCAGCCGCCCTGGTTGGTATGGGGACCACGGGAACAACAACAACATTTATTTATATAGCACATTTTCATACAAAAAGTAGCTCAAAGTGCTTTACATAATGAAGAATAGAAAAATAAAAGACACAGTAAGAAAATAAAATAAGTCAACATTAATTAACATCGAATAAGAGTAAGGTCCAATGGCCAGGGGACAGAAAACAAAAACTCCAGACGGCTGGAGAAAAAAATAAAATCTGTAGGGATTCCAGACACGAGACCGCCCAGTCCCCTCTGAACAGAACAAGATCATGGAAGCTCAACCCTATAGGGGCCTGTGGTCACCGCCAGGGGGCTCCCAGATACTTATGAAGCCCTGGACGTCAGCACTTCTGCCACACCCGGAGGTGCTGGCGGAAGGAAAACCAGGAACACCCGGAGTGCTTCCGGTTTGCTCAGCCAAAACTTCCGCCACACCAGAAAGTGCCGGCGGAAGTTCATCAAGGTTGCACGTGGAGCATATCCGGGGCAACATAAAAGGGGCCGCCTCCCTCCAATTGTCAGCTGAAGTCGGGTGGAAGAGCACGAAGCTTGGAGGAGAGGAGTGGAGCCAGTGAAGGAAGGCAAAAGAGAAAGAGGCCTGGAGTGAGGGTGTGTGGTGCAGGGGCACTGGCCTGTGTGCTTTGGGACATTGTAAATAGTACAAATGTACAATAAACGTGTGTGGTGTTTTGAACCATCGGTGTCTGCCTGTCTGTGTCCGGGCGGGTCTCCACAATGTACATATTTTTTTTTCTGTTGCCTACTTTGAGCGGTATGGTGGTACATTGGTAACACTGTAGCCTTGCAACCTGGAGAATGGTGTTTGTATCCTGGGTGTTCCTGGTTAGGAAAATAAATGGATGGTTGGATGTTTCCTGCTTATGCCCCACAGATCATGAGATTTGTGCAGGAAAGGTCTGAGCCAAACAAAATGTGTCCCCAAATGTAAGACAATCTCAATCTATCTATCTATCTATCTATCTATCTATCTATCTATCTATCTATCTATCTATCTATCTATCTATCTATCTATCTATCTATCTATCTATCTATCTATCTATCTATCTACAGTTGTGCTTGAAAGTTTGTGAACCTTTTAGAATTTTCTATATTTCTGCATAAATGTGACCTAAAACATCATCAGATTTTCACGCAAGTCCTAAAAGTAGATAAAGAGAAACCAGTTAAACAAATGAGACAAAAATATTATACTTGGTCATTTATTTATTAAGGAAAATAATTGACTATTACATATTTGTGAGTGGAAAAAGTATGTGAACCTTTGCTTTCAGTATCTGGTGTGACCCCTTTCGCAGCAATAACTGCAACTAAACGCTTTCCCGTAACTTTTGATCATTCCTGCACACCGGCTTGGAGGAATTTTAGCCCATTCCTCCGTACAGAACAGCTTCAACTCTGGGATGTTGGTGGGTTTCATCACATTAACTGCTCACTTCAGGTCCTTCCACAACATTTCGATTGGATTAAGGTCAGGACTTTGACTTGGCCATTCCAAAACATTAACTTTATTCTTCTTTAACCATTCTTTGGTAGAACGACTTGTGTGCTTAGGGTCGTTGTCTTGCTGCATGACCCACCTTCTCTTGAGATTCAGTTCATGGACAGATGTCCTGACATTTTCCTTTAGAATTCTCTGATATAATTCAGAATTCATTGTTCCATCAATGAAGGAAAGCCGTCCTGGCCCAGATGCAGCAAAACAGGCCCAAACCATGATACTACCAGCACCATGTTTCACAGATGGGATAAGGTTCTTATGCTGGAATGCAGTGTTTTCCTTTCTCCAAACATAATGCTTTTCATTTAAACCAAAAAGTTCTGTTTTGGTCTCGTCTGTCCACAAAACATTCTTCCAATAGCCATTCTGGTTTTTCCACGTGATATTTAGCAAACTGCAGATGAGCAGCAATGTTTTTTTTGGAGTGGCTTTCTCCTTGCAACCCTTCCATGCACGCCATTGTTGTTCAGTGTTCTCCTGATGGTGGACTCATAAATATGAACATTAGCCAATGTGAGAGAGGCCTTCAGTTGCTTAGAAGTTACCCTGGGGTCCTTTGTGACCTCGCCGACTATTACACGCCTTGTTCTTGGAGTGATCTTTGTTGGTCGACCACTCCTGGGTAGGGTAACAATGGTCTTGAATTTCCTCCATTTGTACACAATCTGTCTGACTGTGGATTGGTGGAGTCCAAACTCTTTAGAGATGGTTTTGTAACCTTTTCCAGCCTGATGAGCATCAACAACTCTTTTTCTGAGGTCCTCAGAAATCTCCTTTGTTTGTGCCATGATACACTTCCACAAACGTGTTGTGAAGAGCAGACTTTGATAGATCCCTGTTCTTTAAATAACACAGGGTGCCCACTCACACCTGATTGTCATCCCATTGATTGGAAACACCTGACTCAAATTTCACCTTCAAACTAATTGCTAATCCTAGAGGTTCACATACTTTTGCCACTCACAAATATGTAATATTCAATCATTTTCCTAAATGACCAAGCATAATATTTTTGTCTCATTTGTTTAACTGGTTTCTCTTTATCTACTTTTAGGACTTGAGTGAACATCTGATGATTTTTTAGGTCATATTTATGTAGAAATCTAGAAAATTCTAAAGGGTTCACAAACTTTCAAACACAACTTACATACCACATATGTTAGTTTGTATCGACATATTGCCTTGTCTATATGTCTTTTGGGGCTGTAGGAGGAAAACCTACATAAACAATGGGTAAGAATGTGCAGACTCCATACAGATGATGGCCAGACACGTGAAAAAAAAACCAAGATGCTAAAGCCATGGGGCAGTAGAGGTAACCACGGCACCATCATGTTTCCATCTCACACTTGCAGAACTCAAAAATCATTTGTTTTATATTAATCAAACTGTTAACGTGATTAATGTAGGTAGAACGAAAGTGCACCAACAAATACATGCTGAGACAAATGCACACTGCTAATAAATCCTTTTTGGCAATAATGTCTCCATTATACAGTACAAATATAAATATAATTTATGATATGTACAGTATACAGTATTATTTTGTAAATTGTGATTTTACCACTGAAGGGATTGTTTTATTTACTGGAAAGAAGTTACACTTTATAACAAAAAGCTCAAAACAAAACATACAACTTGAGGATCAACAATACAGTATATGCAAATATGAGAAAACACAAAACCATGCAAATAAAAGGGTATCAAAAACGAAACTAGCAAAACAAAACATATAACATGAGGAGAAACACAATACTGTACACAAATGGAGAGTAAACGTAAAACCATGCAAATCAGAGAGTAATTGTGCTGTGCAATTTATTGAGCCACTTTTAGTGCAATCCTTTGCATTTTAAGGAGGGAAAATATCCACAAGCTCTTCAGACACAGTAGGCAAGTTATCAAAAGGCAAAACTTAAAGCTAATAACATTTTAAAGTGAAGGGAAACATTTTTTTAAATGTCCACCTAACTGTTTTCTCCATAGCAACTGAACAAGATGGAAGGAGCTGCCCAATGTGCACATTATTTCTGCTCACACTCGTAACCATATGCTTTTGCTGACGCACATTTTTTGCATGTTTTTTTTTCCTCTGTAATTTTCTCAATCCCCTTGAGCAAAACATAATGATTCTATAGCATTAAAAATCAGGATGAAGCCACAGAGTTTATTCCCTTGTACAAAGGTTGCATTGTTTGTTCCAAGGTTCTTTTGTTTAACATTAGGCCTATTTGTAAATATACAAATCTCACATCACGCAGAATCTAACACTGGCCTGAAAAGGTTTGTTAAACTACAATCACTTTGAGGAAGTATTCTTTCAATATTAGTTTTAGCACGGGAGGCAATGATTTTATGAAATCTTATCAGTGTGCCAAAGTCCATGATTTTAAAATGCATGCATACTATTTTGAACAAAAAAAGCAACTCCTCAAAAGCTCAATAAATGTGAAAGGTCTATACATCATCAGCAGCAGAATATAGCATATACACTCAGTGGCCACTATATTAGGTACACCTCCTTGTTAATGTTAATAGCCTGCTCCTCCAAACATTCAATCATGAGGCTGCAACTCATCCAGGCGAGAAGAATGTCAAAAAACATTAAAACAATTGATCTTTACAACAGTGGTGAGTTGATGGGAAGATGTGCCGATGCCTAAAAAGATCACATTGGGTTTCCTCTCCAGTTAGTTATTTAAGAACAAGAAGCTGAGGCTACAGTGGGCACATGATCATCAAAGCTGGACAACTGTAGATTGGAAAAATGTATACACTGTATATATAGTGGGTAGTGGACTGGTGTGGGAAATGTTTTCTTGGCACACATGAGGGATCTTAATACCAACAGAAGATCAATTAAATACCACAGTAAGCCTAAGCAATGTGTATTCCTTTATGACCAGTCTGCCCTTTTCCAAAATGAATACTACCAGAAGTAAATTTTCCCATGTCTCATTGCATGCATTCAATGAAGCTGAAATATCATGGTGACCCAACAATATCCAAGTAGCCCTCATTGTGTGATACAGGATGGGGTGGAGATAGAGATCAGAGGTGGCGTGCACATACACAGGCCGAGTTAGGATACATTTCAATCCATTGTAGCAACTTTCAGATGAGGTGGAATGAGAGGTTCATAGAATGAATATGCGGCTAAAAAGACTGTAGGATCCACTGTATGCTGCTACTGAACCATCTTGAACCAAAGCAATTCCAAAAGGAGTGTTTTCAGAAGCTTGTTGAATCCATGCCTTCAAGAATTTAGGCTGTTCTTTAGATAAAAGAGGCTCCTACATACAGGGAGTGCAGAATTATTAGGCAAGTTGTATTTTTGAGGATTAATTTGAATATGGAACAAACACAGTGCTATCAGTCAATCCAAAATGTTATTAAACCTGAAACCTGAATGTTTCACAACGGAAATGTGAGTGTGAACATCATCAGGGGAATACATATGTGCGCACAATTATTAGGCAACTATTAGTGTGCAGATTTGTTATGCAACTAAAGGAAAAATGAAAATTTTCCCATCTCACTTGTTTATTTTCATCTGTTATAGTGAGAATAATAAACAAACACCTCAAAATTTACAAATAAACATCTCTGACATTTCAAAAAAAATCAATCAATCAATCAATGACCAATATAGCCACCCTTCTTTCCAATAACAGTCATAAGCCTTTCCATTCATGGAGTCTGTCAGTTTCTTGATCTGTTGACGATCAGCTTTTTGTGGAGCAGTGACTACAGCCTCCCAGACACTCTTCAGAGAGGTGTATTGTTTTTCTCCCTCGTAAATCTAACGTTTAAGAAGTGCCCACAAGTTCTCGATAGGGTTTAGGTCAGATGAGGAAGGGGGGCCATGTCATTATTCCTTCATCTTTAAGGCCTTTACTGGCTGGCCACGCAGTGGAGAACTTCGATGCAAGTGATGGAGCATTGGCCTGCATACAAATCATGGTCTTTTTCCTGTATCACTGTTGAAGAAAGTGTCTTCGAAAAACTGGCACTAGGTTTGGGAGTTGATTTTGAGTTCATCTTCAATGCAAAAAGGTCCAACTAGCTCATCTTTAAAAATACCAGCTCATACCAGTACCCCACCTCCACGTTGGAGTGGAGCTCTGTGCCCATTACTGATCCACAGGTCCATCCATCTGGTCCATCAAGAGTCACTCTCATCTCATCGGTCCATAAAACCTTTGAAAAAATCTGTCTTCAGATATTTCTTGGCCCAGTTTTGACATTTCAACTTATGTTTCTTGTTCAGTGGTGGTTGGGTTTCAGCCCTCCTTACCTTGGCCATGTCTTTGAGCACTGAACACCTTGTACTTCTGGGCACTCCAGGTAGGTTGCAGCTCTGGAATATGAAAGTACTGGAGGATAATGGGTTCCTGGTAGCTTCACGTTTGATTCTTCTCAAATCTTTGGCAGCTAATTTGCATCTTTTGTTCTCAACACGTTTCTAGCTGCCTAATAATTCTGCACACCTTGATATAGGGTGTTGATCTCCTTAGGCCACACCCTCCCTCATTACGCAAATACACATCACCTGACGTGCTTAAATCCAATAAGCATTCAAGTTAATACAGCTTGGAGTTGGAATATACGCATTAAAAATGATGATATGGTCAAAATACTCACTTGCCTAATAATTGTGCACACAGTGTAGTACTAGTATCTAATAAAGTAACCACTAGCTACAAATTAGGCAACTCCACTTCCTACCCACTTTTTATGATGCAAGAAAATAAAATGACTAAGACACCATTAAAGGCGGGATGCTTATTCTTCATTTTAAGACCAAGTAGGAATGATCAATAAAAAAGTTGAACAAATGCTTAAATATGCAAAGATTTGAATTATCATCATCCTTTTTAATTATGCTTTTTTTTGTAGAGAGTGATGGTACAATTATACTGTATATCTAAATGTCCCTTTTAGACCAATGTGTCATTGGTAACCATAACTGAAACATATATCTCCACACAATAATAATTCTATGCAGTTATATAGCACTTTTCTCACTACTCAAAGCTCTCAGCGATTGTAGGGTAAGGGCCTTGTTCAAGGAGCAGAGTCCCTATTGGCATTTACAGGATTTGAACCGACAACCTTCCGATTGCCAGTGCAGAGCCCTAACCTCAGAGCCACCACTCCACCTGGTTTTACAACGCATACTGTATCTAAGTATCACTCTATGGTATACCTATTATAGTTAATGACTAAATACATGTAAACAGGGGCGGTCCTAGCCTGTTTGGTGCCCTGGGCGAACACCCCCTCTGGCGACCCCCCAGCGTTCTAATAAACGATGAAAAAATACAGTGCAATAAAACAAACTATTTGAAATGTAATGTCTAACAGAGACAAAATCAAATTTTACATTTATACAGCACCAAAATATTTTGTTATTGTGTAAAGAATTTTCACTTTAGTACCATGTCGTCATCGGTTCACCAGGTCACTAACAACTACATAAGCCTTTTCTCTCAGAGCTGCAGTCAGTTTATTATTTCGGGTTAACTTTCCCCGTCTACCACTCTCCACTACGCGAGTCATTTGCATTAGTAAGTTAGCACGCAAACATATATATCCATAGCAAAAAACTCTTACTAACTCAAATCATTTTATCAACATGTTCAAAATCTCATTGACGATATTTTACCATTTTAAAGCCTGTAATGTGCACTCCAATTATGGCGAATTTACTAACCTGTGATAAAGAATAGAGAGAGCACAGACATTGAGCTGGCGTCAGCTTCACACAGGAGGATTTATTCTTCTTGTTTGCTGTACTCTGCTTTATGCTGCTCGCGCAAGGAGCGCCCATCTAACGATTTCTGCGATTTCGCACAACCCAGGAAAAATGAATTGTGACATAATGGGCTTGGATTGACAATATTATGAATGAAATGTGCTTTATTTGAAAGCCCACTGCCCCCCTCCCCTTTCGATAGGTTGTGTGTGAGACTTCAGCACAGCAGCAGCAACAAGCAGGCACACCGTTGGCCCTCGCGCTCACTTCCCACATATACGGGTGTGATAGAATTTAGAAAACACATCGGTGCAAATTATAAGTCTATATCGTAATGTCTGGTGCTTTTGTGTTTGTTTGTTTCTTTTTATTTTGTTTTATTTTGCGAGCTGGTTATTAGATGCCACGCCAGCCAGCCAGAGAATCCCCCCCGCCCCGACCCTCTCCACCGTTTTCTGCAAGCAGCAAGCGCACCTCGCAAATGGAGGGCACCCTTATTCCCTGCAAATGTACAATAGAAAACCGATCGGTGCCCATGCAATCCCAAAAATGTGCTGGCATGATGTCGGGGCAGCATGGGCGCGCGCAAAAATAAAAAAAAAGACAATTTTTTGCCGAAGCCCAAGATGCCGTCCCACCACGATGGGCAATGGCCCATGTCGCCCATATCAAAAACTGCCACTGCATGTAAACATATTGTTTATTGCAAAATAAAGGCACACTGATGGAACTAACAACTCTTGGTGAAGAACCACACAAGGATTGTCCCTCACACCTCAGTGTGATTAGTTTAAAGAGCCTGTGTTTTCAGAACTAACAACAGCAAATCACCAGAGAGCTACCTAAAAGAAAACTGCATGCCTCTAGACCAGCGGGTTAAATTATCAACAAAAAAACAGTTTTGGTAACTTTCACACTATGAGTTAATGCTGAATTAGCAGTATGGACAAATAGGAAAGCAAATAAACAAGAGCTCAAAATAAGAAGGATGTAATTTTTATACAGATATACTGTAGTCAGCTCACTAATATACTAAAGTGTAACAGGGGCCCAGAGCCTGTACTGGCATCACTGGGCACAAGGCTAAAAAAACTGTGTAGAGGGTATCAGAGCCATTTTAAATGTATTCCTTTGTGATTCACATGTCTAGTTTCTGCTTTTATTCCCAATTTTCTGGATCTTGACTCCCTTTCTTGTCTGTCTTTGGAAGAGCTTGTGCAGTAATGACATCTGTTGTCACGGGTCCTCCAGAGCCCCTTCGAGCTGCATTGTGAGCCACTCGGAGCGTGTAGCAGGATAAGCCTGTGCAAACTGGTCTCATCAGAGGGGTCAGGCAAAGGGCAATCTAACTTTAACTCGTACTATCAACTATATCAACTATAACTAAGCAAGGCTCATCTGGAACAGCAATACTTTGAGCAAGACATTGAGTAATATTTATGCCACTATCTGGGTTTAACACTTAAATAGCAAAGGATGAGGATAAGGTGTAATGCCATTCATGTGACAGGCATGTGTGGGATGAATCTGCATACATAAGACCTTTCTTGGAGATACTGGTTTATAAGTCATGTAATGAAACTTCTTAGAAATGACATGTACATTTGGAATTGGGATGGGAGAGCTTCAGAGGAGCCAAACAGAATAACTTTTAGTAATCTGAAAATGTTCTACCAAACTTTTCAAGATGACAGAAAAGTTAGGAAGGACATTGTCCAGGCATTTTTTAGTCTGTCTTTGAAAACAATAACCTCACATTGTAGGAAGACACAAAGGAACTCCCAAAACCAAATGACTTACTCTTCTTGAGGAGTCAGTTCTAGAAACATTGGGGAAATTTGGTTTATTTCTTAAGCTGATGTGAGTGACTGAGAAGCTACACAATGGCAAGGCGGTGAATCATGAAAAAAATCTTTTATGGCTTTGGAATCTGCTGAGTTACTGTGGTTTACAACTACTTTAATGTTACGTAGAAGATACAAACAGTGTCTTTAGGGTGGTGGTTCCTAAATCTTTGAAAAAACATGGAGCAGATGGCATGTCTTGTGTTTTTGTATTGAGGAGAAGCAACATGAATTTCTAACTTGCTGGGATACAAAGGATGAAGTCTTCATCCTTGTATTTTGAAAATTGTGGGAATTGGCCAACCCTGTCCATATGCATGTCCTTGGAGTAACTTGTGGCTGATACTGTTTCTGTTATATATCATTCGTTCCCAGTATTTGTATTACTAAGGTGTTGTACCGTGTTAGCCATTATGGATGTAATGAGAAGTCAGGCAAAATGACACATTTTATTAGCTAACGAAAAAGATTACAATATGCAAGCTTTCGAGGCAACTCAGGCCCCTTCTTCAGGCAAGATGTAAACCAGTATTTGTAGAAATGGAATTCTGGCCAAAATGTATTGTCTTAATTTCTGCAGTTAAGAGGAGAAGCTTACCCTAGAGAAGATCTTTAAGTAAATTTGGTCTTGTTATGGACTACACTTCAACATCCATACCAATGTTATGAACTGTGTGAAAATGAACAACATTGTGCTCATAAATGGTGGAAATGAAGCTGTATAGCATGTGGTGCTTGCTAGTCATGATGAGAGCCTCTGAGTAGGACTGTTGTCTCGTGAGATGAATTTGAGTCATTTCGCTAGCTTTGGAAATCTAGCCAGTGGATGTAACAAAATGCTAAGAGGACAACCAGGAGTTATCACCTGGGGGAGCTGTGGCTGTGGATGGATCGGTCCTGTTCAGACTATTACTGTTGGGTTTCTTCCAAGGTAGGAGATGTACTGTAATACCTGGTGGCAGGGCCAGAGACATTATCTTCAAGGAGACCCTTCTTTTAAATGCTGCTTGTTGCAGCTCTTTCTTCCTGGTGCTTGAAATGGATGATGGTGTCAGAAAAAAAAAGAAAAGGAAAGGAAGGAAGGGAGGGAAGGGGGTCTGAGAGAGGGGGTGTGAGAGATTTGGTGTGGGTAGGATTATTGAACCGATATATGGAATCACATTATGATATGGATTGTATAAACAGAGTATTGTTGTGTGTGTTCCTATGGATGTAAGGGGCGTCTCCTGCAGCCTACAGTGGGAGTAAAATAACAATTGCCAAGAGGAATCTCAGACTAACTGAAAGGTTCTTGTGTTGTCTCCCTTTATATTTTTAAAAATAGATATTTCTTAAACTTCCATCCATCCACCCAGCTACATCCTAGCTACAGGGGTCTGCTGGAGCCAATCCCAGGGCACAAGGCAGGGCGCACACACACGGGACAATTTAGAATCGCCAGTGTACCTAACCTGCATATTTCTGGACTGTGGGAGGAAAACCACGCAGACACGGGGAGACCATGCAAACTCCACGCATGGAGGACCCAGGAAGCGAACCCGGGTCTCCTAACTGTGAGGCAGCAGCGCTACCCACTGTGTCACCCCGTTTCTTAAACTTATCATTTTCAAAGTAAATAGTACACCCACCACCATGGCACGACAGAACAAAAACAGTATGAAGAAAACTACAGGAATCTATCCCGCTGTGTGAAACACAGAAAAATGTACTACATTTGTGGGAAACAAACAAATTTCTAGATTTGACACTCTTAAGGTAGAACATGAGAAATAATGCTGATTATTCAGGTTCAGTTTTTAAAAGGAGGAAATGGCTTCAGATTAAAAAACTAGCTAAAAGAAAAACCTGCAGTATCTGGGCTACCCCATCATTCTTAAACACACTTATCTAGTCCAAAAATGGGAACAGAAGGTGAGTTTGTCTTGTATGCGTTGCCATTTCACTCCCGGATACAGGCAAACAAAAATAAAACACAGTATAAAAATAAGATAAGGGCTGGATAATGACATGCAAAGTAAATGGGAAATATGAAAATTTGCTTGGCCTCATCATTTTTCATAACTTGGAAAAACAGTGTCATGAATGTTGACTCACTGTTAAATTTGCAACTTGAATGATTTACCACTAATGAAAAACAAAAACGTACATTTAACAAAAGGGAGAAAGAAAGAAACCGTAACTGCTAAAGACTTTAATTGTTCATTGATGTAGGCAGGTAGATAGATAAAACTAACTTCCCAATGGGGGATTTAGCCTTTTACCAGAAGCTCAATAAATAAGTAAATTAATATTATAATATGCAAATACACACAAGAATTACTAAAAAGGAACATTTTTGACTTGGCTAAAAAAAGAGCAGTCAGAGTCACGGTGAGGCTTTATAAAGGTGTGTTATCATTGGTGAAAAGGAACTCCAGTAGGGTTTTTTGACGCACTTCTTCTGAGTAATCCATTGACTCAAAGTACTCAGTTCTAGAGTGTCAGAGAGAGGATGTGCAGCATTGTTCACAATGGCACTCAGTTCTGTCCTCATTCTCTCTCCCACCTCTAACTACATCAGGCCTAATGTGTGCCCCATAAACGAGCTTGTGTTTTTTGAAGTGATCCAGAACACTAGAACATCAATAACAAACTGGAAATTCTAGAGTTGTAGAATATATAAAGAATGTCAGTACCCACATGAAGGAACACAGTCCCCAAAGTAAAAAGAGGCTGTTCTGCCCTTACTTCTATAGCTCCTTTGCGTGGCAAGATCAGTCCAGCTGTCCGCCGACGTGGACCCCAAAGTACCTGTAGTAGGGTACGACCTCCCCATACACTTCCTGAATTCTGACCAGGCATTGAGGCCCTTTGGTGAAGTGAAAACCAATAACCATTTCCTTGGTTTGGCTGATTTATTTATTTTTTATTTTTAATAATTTTATTACAATCCATACAAAGCAATCAAGTTTTTACAAAAAGAAAAAGTTAAGAGTTAATGAGTTAAGAACAGATCGATCCCCACCCCTGAGTGAGAGAGCAAGCCGAACGGTGTTAAATTCAAGGCTTGTAAACATACCTAAATTAATAAGTTCTCTGTTCTTCATGAACTTATTTTAAAATATTTCTGATTAGATCCTGCCATGTTTTAAAAAAAGTCTGTACGGATCCTCTAACTGAGTATTTGATTTTTTCCAGTTTCAAATAATATAACACATCGGTTTCCAACTGACTTAAAAGAGGAGAGTTTGGGTTCTTCCAGTTAGTTTGGCTGATTTAACTTGCAGCCAGTTTTGTCTGCACCAAGAAACAAAGTTCTCCGCCCGACTCTAAACTCTGCCTCATTCCCTTCTCAACGCACACCGTTAGAGCAGATTCATGAGAATTTCTGCTTATTGTCATAAGCGGGCTTAAGAGGACATAAGAAACACTTTAACTTTTGGTGCACCAGTGTTGCTCAACTTCAGTTCTGTATGACATCAGTCTTAAACTGCTCTCTGCACATATACTTAAAACGAACTAGGGTTATATAAAATGATCACCATTTACCGACCCTGCTGAGAGAAATCATTATCATTATTTAATTATATGTCTGGAAATAGGAAAGGCAAACTGTACAACAATTACTGAAAGAAACTTAAGAAAATATAGCTTTGATTTTGGTTCTGATGTAGTAATGAAACATGAAATCTTTAAATATCTATTTATACAAGTTTAACTTAACAGTGTCAAGCCAAATAGAAAATACAGGCAACGTGACTATGTTATGTATAGAAAGGACCCCTGCTGTTTTAAAAGACATTCTTAAACAAGAACACGTAGTACATAGTTGGAAACGCGTTAAAGACAGATTTCGCAGAAGTGTCAGAAAGGCTTTCTTCACGTAAAGAACCATGACTGGTGTAATAAATGACCATGTACAGCGGTGGAGAATTAGCCTTTAGTGACATTGAAGTTTCACTTAGTTAAGTAAGCTCGTTGGTCTCAATGGCCTGTTCTCGTGTCGCAGTTCTTCTAATGTTCTACAACACTCGGCGATATCCACCCATTCCTACATTTTTCGACCACACAAATTCCAAAACGGGTGGCGTGGGGCAATTAAGACAGAATCGGGAGCGAGGCAATCGGAGGACAAACTCAAGTACACTCCTAGCCACCTTGCCATTTTAAGTTCGCCGATAGCCTGTCCTCCAAGTCTATAGGATGACGGTATAAAAATACCAACTAAGAGAAAACCAACATCGACACGAGGAGAATTCGGCACTGGGGGTGCGGGTTTAATCTTATATTTCTTGAGCTACTACACCATTACTTTAATAATAACGCAAAATCGTCATTCTAACAATGTCTGCCTTCTAAGCCTCGATCTGGGCGCTGCAGTAAATTGTTTTTCAATCGTCTTGTTTAGAGGGTTTTACAGGGTAATATGGTTAGCGCTAATGCGATGCTCACGGATCTGTCGGCTTTGTCTGCACGCTCTCTCCTTGTCTACGTGAGATTTTCCCCGGGTCCAGCGCCTTTTTTTCCCTCATAGCCCAAAGAGTAATATGTCAGGTGAACTGGCAGTCCCATATTCTAATTGTGTGGGTCGTGGTACAGACCTATGCCCAGCGCAGGGGTCGAACCTATTTTGCCAGGGTGGTTTCCTATTCCACCGAACCCCATTTTTGTTAAGCTGATTTTAAACTATTAGACTGATTTAGCTGATTTGATCAAACACCATCCTATATTCACGACACTACTATTACTACTAATGCTACTACTACTACTACAGAATTAAATCAATTAAGTCTGAACACAAAGGAAGGATGCATTACCACACTTCAGAGATGAAAAGGGGACAGATAAAGTCTTACCATTCTGCAAGGCGCTTAGAAGCGTCACAATCGTGAGTAGTATAATGTCGTCAAGAAAATCATCGTCCATAATTGCAATAGTAAGGCTCACTTCGTTGTGGAGGAAATCTAACAACTTGTAGTCTCGTTTACGTGATGCTTCTGTTGATGTGAATAATCGTGTGTTAAAAAGAGGAAGTTAACTTATCGGGCACTGTGGTGAAATATTTCCTATAGATGCAGCAACGCTGAATTCACTTTTCCTTTTTTATTTTTACAAAAGATGCAATAATGTCAGTTGAATGCTTGTCACGACCCATCCTTTACAACGGAAATAAAATGTTTCGAGACCTGACCAAACTCAAATGAACTTGTAATAAACACTTTTTTTCCTGTAATATATGTGTGTGTATGTGGGGGAGTTAGATGTATTTTCCACCTCATAAATAATCGAGTAAGGCTTATATGTGGCCGCATAAATATATAATTGCATATAAGCAATTACGTGAAAAAATAATAAAGAAAAAAGTTCAAATCTTGCCATCCCGTCTGCTGCTGGTCTTTTCTCGACTTGTAATATAATTTGCTCTTTTTAATCAAACGGCGTTGCCGAATTAAGGCGCTTTATGTTAGCAGCCGAGTTGCGGAGCGCTGAGCGCGGCGCGCTACTGCCACCTGCTGCGCGTATCAGTCACAAGCTCAAAGCGTCGAGTCGCGCGAGGATTTTGCGTGTCGTCCACTACTTGCATGCAGTTCTGCAGATGCAGCGCAGGGACGGGTCCTCAACGGAGTGCCATTTTCTCTAAATTTATTCATATTTTTTTGTTTTTTAACGCACTTGATACGTGTTCTCGTAAAATATACAACCTTTTAAATTTATGATGTGTGGATGCTGTTATTCAGTAGTCATATTTGCGGATGAAGGGATAGTGCACCAGGATGTCCAGAATTGCCCAAGTACTTTTAGCTGCTGGATGGGCCGGTCACCTTATGACTTTAGATCTTATGACCTCCCTGTTTTCGCCATCCATCCATCCATTCATGCTTGGACAGCCTTATTATAAAATTATTTCATAACGTAGCATTTTAAGCCTTCATAATCCAATACAGAGTCGTAGCTTTAAATACTTACTGATATGTATTGAAAAAGGTCTGAAACATATTCTGTATGTTCTGTCAGCATATCATATTACTTTTATTCATGCGGACAAGATGAACTTGCAATTACTTTTCAACCGAATGAATCTTTTTTTTTTGCTTTTATGCAAGAAGTGAAATGTTTTTGACGTTAACAGTGTGACAGAGAAGCAAAACAAGTACGATTCTTCATTTTCTTTAGAAATGCGAGTTCTTTTGTAACCATTAAAAGTATTCTCCCCAGATGTCTCCCTTTCCTTTTATAGCATTTTTTTTCTCGATCCACTGTACTAAATCCCTTTATAATTTTAAACACTTCTATCATGTTTCCTCTTAATCTTCTTTTGCTTAAACTGGAAAGGCTCAGCTCAGCTCTGTCTATCCTTCCTAAGAGATGTACAGTATATCCCTCTATATTATACTCATCCCCATCTTTGTTATTTAGTCAGATTTCCGTTATTGCCATAATATCATAATTATGTTCCACGACATACAACTTTAACTGACTTGTTTTATTTTTGATACTTCCAGCATTAAGGCAAGCTGTGTTTAATGTGTTACCCCTTTTACTTTTACATTTAAATGTTGAGTTAGAATTTACATTACTGTGCATTTTTATTTCTGTATTGTACTGTTGTTTGTTCCTCCAAGTACAATTCTAAACCTGGCCTGTCCTAAACTCCCTGTCCCCCCATTCCCTAATTTAAACAATCCTCCACTAACCTACTCAGGCGCCTCCCCAACACATCGGTGCCACTCCAGTTCAGATGTAACCCGTCACAGTGGAACAGGTCCCATCTGTTCCAAAAGGAGTCCCAGTGCCCCATAAACCTATACCCTTCTACCCTGCACCAAGATTTGAGCCACGCGTTAAGCCCTCTGATCTCTACTGTCTCACCTGGAGTGGCATGTGGTACGGGAAGAACTTCGGAGAGGACTACCTTGTCAGTTCTGCTTCTCAGCCTGGCACCTAACTCTTTAAATTTGGACCACAGAACTGACAGACTACCCTAATGTACTGTATGTCATTTGTTCCAACATGGGCAATGACAACTGGATCCACCTCCGCTCTGGCTAAGAACCTATCCACCCATCCAGGGAAGTCTCCCACCTGTGCACCCAGAAAACAGCACACCATGCGAGACTCTTCGGTCTCTGGAGCAAACCTACTGTTCAGCCCCCTAATGATTGAGTACCCAACAACTCTCACTACCTCTCTCTTTCTGGGAACTGATTTTAAGGTGGCCTCTTGGGGTTCCTCATCCCTGCCTACCATCTCAGAATCTTCTGAGACACCGTCCAGCTCCGCAAGGACCCAAAAATGGTTTGACACTTCCAATTCTGTTGTTGATGCCCCTGGTCAATGTGCACCCTTTAACCTTGTGCCTTATGGCTGTGACCCGTCTATCTCTGCCTGTCTGGTCTCCTCCCGTGCCACCTTTGGGGTGCACACTTTCTCTCTAAAGGACACCTAAAAACAGGTCCATCAATTCTTTACTACAATGCAGGCCAGCCAACTCCTCCTGCAATTCAACGACCCTGAGCTCGAGGTGCTGGATCAGCTGGCATCTCCTGCAGATGTAGCCCTCATAGACAACTGGCTCTTACAAACCATCATCTAAAAAGTCCAACATCCAACAGGGCTTGCATTGCACTGGCCTCATTATTAAAATTTGATTTAGGGTTACTAAAACCGCCTTTTTTAATTAAATGATTTAATTGAAATGGTAAAACTAAAATAAGTTTAAGCCAAAGAAATTAGATTATAGAAGTGCTAAAGCTATTTTACGCCTTCTGGCCCCCTAAACTCCTGTAATCTGTAACAAGCACATCTTTGGAGTCTGGGACGCAGGGTTTACATGAACCTGCTCAAATGACAAGACGGGTTCAGAGACACACGTATACTGAGGGAGGCTGTATGAGGAACATAATCTCCCTGCCTCACTTGACCCTCTTCAGTTTGCATACCGCTCAAAAAGGTCAACAGAGGATGCCATATGCTGTGCCTTTCACCTCTCCCTAGCACATCTGGATAAAAAAAGACACATATGTCAGGATGCTATTCATAGACTTTAGTTCTGCCTTCAACACAATCATCCCTCAAAAGCTGGTTATAAAACTGAGCAGGTTAGGGCCTGAACACCACCCTCTGCAACTGGATCCTGGACTTCTTGACAGAGAGGCCCCAGTAAGTTCAGATGGGCTACAACACTTCCAGAAACATCACACTGAGCACTGGAGCGCCGCAGGGCTGTGTGCTTAGTCCACTGCTCTTCACCCTGCTGACTCACGACTGCACAGCCACGCACAACACCAATCACATCATCAAGTTTGCGTATAATACGATGGTGCTGGGACTCATAAGCAGGGATGATGAAACAGCATACAGAGATGAGGTGGAACAGCTGTCTGCATGGTGTGAAGACAACAATCTATCTCTCAATGTCGACAAGACAAAAGAGATAATTGTGGACTTCAGAAAAATCACATCCTGCCCACATCCCACTCAGCATCAACGGTTTAGATGTGGAGACTGTTAGGAGTACCAGGTTACTCGGTGTGCACATAACTGAAGAACTTACGTGAATGCATAACACCTCATCACTAACCAAGAAAGCCCAGCAGAGACTACACTTCCTGAGGCGGCTGAAGCGAACAAGTCTTCCCCCTTCCATCATCACCATGTTCTACAGAGGCACCATTGAGAGTGTGCTGACCAGCTGCATCACTGTCTGGTATGGCAACTGCAACATATCTGACCGCAAGGGCCTGCAAAGGATAGTGAAGACAGCAGAGAACATTATTGGGGTGCCTCTCCCTTCACTACGGGACATATTTTACACACGCAGTGTCCGCAAGGCCTGCAGCATTGTGCAGGACCCCTTACACCCCTTCATTTGGACTTTTCACAATTCTGCCATCCAAGAGAAGATACTACAGCATCAAAGCCAGATCTGCCAGGCTGCAGGAGAGTTTTTACCCCCTTAAGACCAAGCTGCCACCTGGGATCTTCCACACCGCCTCAACCTCCTCTTAAAATAGAACTTTTATACATGCAGGCCACTGTCCTGCAAAGACGAGTGTGCAAGTAGAAAAGAGCTGAAGATCTCATACTGACCTTTAAGTATTTGGACACTCTTGATATCCTTCTGCTGTGAAACATTCTGACCTGTCATTGTTTACACATGTCTTAAACAACTATTATCATACACTGACAATTTCTGTATTATCTATTATTTATTTATTTATTTGTTGATTTATTATATTACATATCTATATTTATGTATCTAGATTGCAAATACCATACATTACATCAATGTTCATATAGGTAACTACTTGCTGCTATTTCTTTGTCTTGTCTTGTTTGTGTTTTAATTTTAAATTTTAATTTGAATTCTATTTTTAATTTATTATTTGCACTTCATGTTGTTACACTGTGGACCCTGAGCTTCACAATTTCGTCTATCTGTATACCTGTATGTGGTTGAGATGACAATAAAGTTCGCTTTGACTTTGACTTTGAAGGTACATGTAGGGCTGGAGATATGAAATATTAAATACTTTTAAATGTATTCTGTTACCTGTCTTTGAATGTTAATATGCAGGGTGTCCATAAAGTCCGTGTGCAATTTAAAATAGTTGTAACTTTGTAAGTATATGTGATAGAAAGAATCTGTAAAAAGGAATAGAAAAAAGAAACACTTCCATTTTTTATTTTTCTTGATCATTTTCAACATGTCCACCATCATTACTAATACAAAGGGTAATACGATGCTGTGGTTCTCTGGAACAGTGGTTCCCAAAGTAGGGGTCGTGACCCTCTGGGGGGTCGTGAGACATTGGGGGGGTCACGAGATGATTTCCAAGAAATCAAATACTTTTTTAAAACTTTTTAGAAATTAATTAATTTAATTTTAAAAACCAGTAGTTAATAGTTACATTTAAAAAAAACATGCAAATTAAAAAGCCATCAGCCTTTCAAATTTCTTTCCGTTCGATCGCGACCCCTGAGGTGATTACGACAGTTTAACGACACATCGATGGCGTCACTTGCAGCAGATCAATTTACAGCACCATGTTAAACATTCCGACATGTGCACGTAACGTGTAGGTAATTTTCATCGCTTTATGCTTAGGATATTATTTTTGTTGAAATGAAACGTTGGTTAATATTCAGTCGAGAGGGAATACCCACAACTATCCAACGACGCTATGGATGTACTGATGCCGTTTTGCACTACCTACTTGTGCGAAAAGACTTTTTCAGCACTCACGTACATTAAAAATAAATACAGTTCACAACTGAACTTGGAGGATGATCTCCGAGTCGCGGTCTCCAAAATTGGAGAACAACAAGAAGACAACAAGAATGGACTTGTTGTGCTCCAAGCATTGTGCCGACCCATCTCATTAGGTGAGGTGTTTTGTTAAAATTAAACGAATGAGTAAATAACAATTTTTTAAAAAGTTATATGGTTGTTAGAGCGTTATGTTCTTTCAGGTTGTCATGCTCATGTTTGGATAGGCCTAATGGCGCATGTGCACCGTTGCGGGCAACATTTGTATATTTTAACCACTTCCGAGGATAGTGGGGGTCACGAGTCACTGGCACGGTTATTTTGGGGGTCGTGAGCTGAAAAGTTTGGGAACTCCTGCTCTGGAAGACATTTTCAAGCTGATTTTCAGTAATACCAGCAATCACATCAGTCATCCTAGCTTGCAAGTCTTGCAGGTTTGGTTGAATCAACATTAGTTTCCTCACGTCCCCATAAAAGGAAATCCAACGGAGTCAAATCTGGCAAACATGGAGGCCAAGAAAAAGGTCCACCTCTCCCAATCCATCTGTTTGGGAATTTCTCGTGTAGAAACTGTGTAACGTGCAAAGCAAAGTGACAAGGAGCACCATCTTGTTGAAACACTGTATTCTCTGTCAGTCCTAATTGTTCAGGCTGAGGAATAAAGTCATTTTGCCAAATTTCCAAACAGCTATCGCCATTAACAACACGCCCTTCAAAAAAGAATGGCCCTATGACTCGATTTTTTTCCCCAAAGCACACCACACATTAACTTTGGGAGAATCTCCTTCATGTTCAACAGAGTCATGTGGATTTTCAGTTCCCCAAATACGGCAAAAATAAAACTTTTAAATACAAAAAAAAAAACCAAAACAAGATACATCAAGCTTTCTAATCCTTTTTACGAATTCTTTCTATCACTTATACTTACAAGGTTACAACTATTTTAAATTGCACACAGACTTTATGGACACCTTGTATCTAGTTAAATAGTACGTTTTCATTAGGCTTTTATTATGTTGCAATGTAAACTCATATAACCATCCTTTCATGAACTGAGTTGTACAGAGCTAACCAATGTTCATATGCTACCTTCAAGATCATTTGCATTATCTTAACCATGCAGAATACACTTTACCGAAACGATAAGTCTGATTATAAACGAGCAGCAACAGCACTTGTAGTGTACAGTGCAATATTAGACCAGATGAAAAATGTGTTTTGCCATCTGTTTTTAAGATCCATTTTTTATGTCTGTTTATCCACTTTTTATAAGTAAGATGCTAGTATGGACTAATCCATGAGTGAAAATCTAAATTTCAAAAGTTTTCATGTTTGTTATATTTTTTTGACCTGTTAAGGTCACCTTCTCTTCATAAAGAGTGTCAAAGAAGCAGGGCTACAATTTGAGATGAATTCTTCCAGCCAGGTTATGAACTTTATCTTTGATTCTGTATATAAGGTACTTAATGAAGATCTTATATAAGGTACTGATGGACATACACACTTGTCATACATCATTAAAATGGGCAGGTCAGTTTAATTCTCAAACCTTATTCTCCCATCTCTGTGTTCAAGTTCTCTGTCAACACTGTTCAATGTTTCATGAGTAGACGAATTATTCCCAGCCTCAGCTAAATTACATTAAAAAAATATGCATTCTCCATCCACTTTCTTAAACTCTTCATGCAGGAGCCTATAACACAATTCACTGGTTGCAAGGCAGGAACCATACCTGGACAGAGCAGTACTTCACCCACCGAAGGGAGAACACACGCAGAGGCCAATTTGGCAACAGCATTTCTTCCAACCTGCGAGCTTTTGGACTTATTGGAGAAAATCCCCACAGACAGAATATGCAGAGTCCACAGGGGAAATATCTCGGTGGCAAACCCAGGTCATGTCTTCTTATTACAAGGCAGCAGCAGCACGACGGCTCCCGATGCTCAGTATGTCAGTAGTAATAGTGCTTAAAAGGAACAGGAAATGCAGTGCCCAGACGTCCATGTTATTTTAAGGGATCTCTGACACATTGCGACATCTCTTCAAATGATCAGGAAGTGATTTTGAGATTCCCCGAAATAACCATCATAGGATATCAATGTGAAATATTTGATTTGAGTTATTTTAAAATCCATTTGAGATTGTGTTAAAGTGTGTCATTGACATCTTTTTTTCTTTTTAAATCAAACCACGGTAACAGAACACAACCAAAATAAACTAATGGATCTAACAGCAAGTACAACAGTAAGCTTTGAAAACAAACCATGAAACGTAAGGGAATTTATTTTGCTCTATCCTGAAATGAATTTCAGAAATGTGATAGACCGAATTGCATTTTAAGATATCTTAAATCTTATTAAACCTTATTAAATATATTTAAATGTTCATTTGGCTTCTGATTGTAGTATTTTACTATGCTGATTCTTTTCAATAAGTGTAATAACGTATACAAAGGCTTATTTTATCAGTTATCAGTAGCTCAGGAAATAACGTGATTTGATTAAACACATAAAAATTAATACGTTAATCAATAATACTACTCGAAAAAACGAAACTAAAAATATCCACAGAAGAAATAAGTGTATGTGTGTGTGTGTATATATATATAGCTATATGTGTGTATGTGTCTTAGATGGGTGGATTAGTAGTAAGTGCAGTATATAGCAGTTTCCGTAGTGTAGTGGTTATCACGTTCGCCTAACACGCGAAAGGTCCCCGGTTCGAGACCGGGCGGAAACACGGGTGTGATTTTTAAAAAAATAGTTTTGGCCTATATTTTACTCAAATATCAACAACACTGGCATACTTAAACATGTTGCATACCATTTAGAATATAATGAAATAAAGGAAAATATAGCTAGTTAACCGGAAGTCCGGGAGCTTAGTTCGACAGACGTGTTTCATTAAGATATTCTGAAAGGAAGCATATTCGATGTTTTCATTATTTATTTTTGTATTAAAAATTTTTGTGATTTATGAGTTTTGTAGTTTGAAAACGACTCGTGTAGCTGTAATAAACGAAAGCATATCGGTAACTCTGAGCACCCCAGTAGCATATAAATCGTGCACTTCTCTTTTTTAAATTTAACCGGTAAAGATGGTTCTTACTTTTATAGGAGATTGAGAGTAAAGTAACTTTAAAACATTCTGAATGAAAAGTTTTTCGTTCCCATACCGGGAGTCGAACCCGGGCCGCCTGGGTGAAAACCAGGAATCCTAACCGCTAGACCATATGGGAAGATATATTGAAATGTAATACTTTTCGTTGAACTATTTTCTGGTATTATTTTAGCACACATGAACTATAAAAGTTATGAGGGTTTTATAACACGTGAAACCCTCTCTGATGGAAACTTTAATGTGGCGAAACTTTACGGTTATTTTCACGCACAATTGAAAAGAGTGCCAACTATTTTTGTACCAATCTTTGTACAATTTAATTTGCAAGTTAAAACTTTGTTTGCAAGATTCGTTTATCAAAGGTTAATTTGAGTGGACATATTGATCGTTGTCATGTGAAATTCGAAACGTGTCACTTAACAGAATCGAAAAAGCTACACACTCAGGTACTGTAAGACGGTAAAATTTCGTGAAATTCTATTTGCTAGTTAAAGGTACTATCTTAAATAAACTTAGTTTTTCTACTTATATGATGTTGAGTGTGCCCAGCGATGGATTGCCGTGCAAAGAAAATTGATGAGACTGGATCAGATCACCTCCACTTTGAGTTAGTTGTGATTTAGTGGGTTCAGGACCAGGAGATTAATGAGTGGATGGCATCTTGGTCAAATCCCCCATACACCCTCCAAATAATGATGCGCAACAGGTCAGCTCAGGTATGCGCACCCACCGCACGACGGAACACTTCGGGATCCTGGTTGGCAACCGTCCAAGGCAGACCCGCGGTCCAGTCCACCCCCGGAAATGACCGTCTGTCCGCCACAGCCAGGTGTTACGTGGGCGCCCCCTTGGCCTGGTCCACCGCTCAGGTCCTCGAAAGCGAGGATCACAATCAGGGAATCGCGCCACGTGGCTGTAGTGCCGTAACTGACGTCCCGTCACAATGCAGGTAATGTGCCTCATTCGGGACTCCGTGAGCAACACAAACTCAAATGATGCGCAAATGATAGAATAATATTTACTATTTGATGTTTTATACATGTGAGAATCCCTTATTGCTTATTTTCAGTTTTACTTCAGGCCAATTTTAAACGGTGCTTTAAATGTCTAAAAGACTGATTTTTCCTCTCATCCATAAAGTATTTTTATTTGTTTTTTTATTTATGAATTTAAAACTGGATGCAAATGCCCAATGAGACTTTTTTTAAAAATCAGAAAGTCTATGGGATGCATGTTTTAAACGTAAAAAACATCACAACTTTTTATACCATAGAAATGCACTTTGCTTTAATAATATGATGCTAAAAATGTCTAAATCTGTTTTATCATGTTGCCAGGTAACACAAAAGGTACCAACTAACCGCTTAAGTTTTTTTCTTAATGGAGGATAGGAGGAAATTTCAAAACTATACAACTGTTACCTGTAACCGCTGCATACAATATCCGTATTTACTATCCATATTGTACGCCGTGTATTCAACAATGGGGATACCTGTTTGCTGGCCGGGACTGTCTTTGCATTCAAACCTTTTCTTCAGCCCAGTTTCTTCTCAAGAGCATCTTCTTGTGCTTTTAAGGGAATGAGGCTAGATACACGATACACGAATAGCAATCACACAAAGAGATGCCGACATTAATCTTTAAGCAAATGATGTATATCCTTAATCAAAAGACAAAGATTTCATGCAAGAGAAAAAAGCTAAGCAAAAGTAAAGCTCCATGAAGGTGTCACTTTATTCTAGAGCAGGGGTGCCCCTGCTTGGCTTGTGAGCTACTTTTAAAATGACCAGGTCGAAATGATCTACCTACTGTACATTAAAAATGCTGTATCTTGTATGAAAATGTGCTATATAAATAAATATTGTTGTTGTTGTTGTTGTTATATATATATATATATATATATATATATATATATATATATAGTATATACAGTCATCAGAAAGTATTCACAGCGCATCACTTTTACCACATTTTGTTATGTTACAGCCTTATTCTAAAATGGATTAAATTAATTTTTTTCCTCAGAATTCTACACACAACACCCCATAATGACAACGTGAAAAAGTTTACTTGAGGTTTTGCAAATTTATTAAAATAAATAAAACTGAGAAATCACATGTACATAAGTATTCACAGCCTTTGCTCAATACTTTGTCGATGCACCTTTGGCAGCAATTACAGCCTCAAGTCTTTTTGAATATGATGCCACAAGCTTGGCACACCTATCCTTGGCCAGTTTCACCCATTCCTCTTTGCAGCACCTCTCAAGTTCCATCAGGTTGGATGGGAAACGTCAGTGCACAGCCATTTTAAGATCTCTCCAGAGATGTTCAATCAGATTCAAGTCTGGGCTCTGGCTGGGTCACTCAAGGACATTCACAGAGTTGTCCTGAAGCCACTCCTTTGATATCTTGGCTGTGTGCTTAGGGTCGTTGTCCTGCTGAAAGATGAACCGTCGCCCCAGTCTGAGGTCAAGAGCTCTGGAGCAGGTTTTCATCCAGGATGTCTCTGTACATTGCTGTAGTCATCTTTCCCTTTATCCTGACTAGTCTCCCAGTTCCTGCTACTGAAAAACATCCCCACAGCATGATGCTGACACCACCATGCTTCACTATAGGGATGGTATTAGCCTGGTGATGAGCGGTGCCTGGTTTCCTCCACACGTGATGCCTGGCATTCACACCAAAGAGTTCAATCTTTGTCTCATCAGACCAGAGAATTTTGTTTCTCATGGTCTGAGAGTCCTTCAGGTGCCTTTTGGCAAACTCCAGGCAGGCTGCCATGTGCCTTTTACTAAGGAGTGGCTTCCGTCTGGCCACTCTACCATACAGGCCTGATTGGTGGATTGCTGCAGAGATGGTTGTCCTTCTGGAAAGTTCTCCTATCTCCACAGAGAACTTCTGGAGCTCTGACAGAGTGACCATTGGGTTCTTGGTCACCTCCCTGACTAAGGCCCTTCTCCCCCGATTCCTCAGTTTAGATGACTGGCCAGCTCTAGGAAGAGTCCTGGTGGTTTCGAACTTCTTCCACTTACGGATGATGGAGGCTACTGTGCTCATTGGGACCTTCAAAGCAGCAGAAATGTTTCTGTAACCTTCCTCAGATTTGTGCCTCGAGACAATCCTGTCTCGGAGGTCTACAGACAATTCCTTTGACTTCATGCTTGGTTTATGTTCTGACATGAACTGTCAACTGTGGGCCCTTATATTGACAGGTGTGTGCCTTTCCAAACCATGTCCAATCAACTGAATTAACCACAGGTGGACTCCAATTAAGCTGCAGAAACATCTCAAGGATGATCAGGGGAAACAGGATTCACCTGAGCTCAATTTTGAGCTTCATGGCAAAGGCTGTGAACACTTATGTACATGTGCGTTCTCAATTTTTTTATTTTTAATAAATGTGCAAAAATCTGAAGTAAACTTTTTTCATGTTGTGTGTAGAATTCTGAGGAGAAAAATGAATTTAATCCATTTTGGAATAAGGCTGTAACATAACAAAATGTGGAAAAAGTGATGCGCTGTGAATACTTTCCGGATGCACTATATAAATATCGATAGCATTCGAAGGCTGAATCACAGTCTGATTTTATGGGTGGTTACCTACCAGGTAATGCGTGTGGTTGGTCTGCAAGTCGGCAAACATCCACCACAGGTGCCCTCTCAGTTGCGAGAAGCAGATCATAGAATGTTACATAGTTACACGTCAAATAATGCAAAGAGTACACAACATGTGTTTCACCCTATTTTGGGCTCCACTGCACCCCTCATTGGGGATCGAACCTCGGACGTCAGACAAACGCACTTCGATTGTGACATTGTGAGATAAAAAATCCTCTTCCAATTCCACATCCAGCCCATACCGTCCCCAAACAATTTTTTTTTAATCCCTTCTTTAGTTGATATAAATTGGAACGCTAACTTGATCACAGCCAGAGTTTTGCAGTAGCTCACGCGTTTGATCGTGCGTGCGGGATGACCAGTGTGTTAGAAGAAAGGAGATCTCAGACTGGCCGCCCTGTATGTCAATCAAGTGGCAAATGTCATAGGGAGGATATATGATAGACTAACGTTTAAAAAAATTTTTTTTGAATGCAACGTGATCTACCTGCACTACCTTTGAGATCTACTTGTCGATCGCGATCGATGCATTGGGCAGCCCTGTACTTGAGCATGGCTCCTTGCAAGTGTCCATTTTTGCAACAGCACTGAGATTCTAACAAAAAATGTCAGAAAAGCAGCAAATGAACTGAAAACTTCTTTTGAAAACATCTAGTAAAATGCAGCCGCTGTCCTCCCTTTTCACACAAATTGAGCGCACGCACGTGACTTTCCTTATTCTAGCAAGGCGACTGACATTTTTACAGTTTCTTCAAACAAAGTAAATGTTATTAACTCATTATCATAAACTCAAGGTTATTTTCCCACGAGAATCAAAAGGTCTATGTTTTTTTACTAAGAAAAATATTTTAAATCCAGCTTTGCCTTTCAGCTTTCCCAGAATACAAGGAAAACCTGTTCTCTTCATGCCTAAGGCATATTATCTGAGATTGATGAATTGCAAAACCTTCAAAATCAGTAAATGAGAATGCATATTTATTATGAAGCAGATTATCAACAATATAAAATCAGTACAAGGCTTATTAAATAAAAAATAAATTCAACAGCCTCATTACAATTGTTTACAAACATAATGAATTACAACAAAAACACCACCTGAATAATTCACATTTTGTACTTAAAATAGTAATTTGCTGAAAGATAAACACAAATTGTCCTAATAAATTTAGAGATAACATAACAGAGAAGCACAATAGAACAATTAAGGAACATTTTATAGAATTATAGAAACCTTGCCCTTTAGAAGCCTTTTTCTTTAAATGTTTTTGATCTCACTTTCTATGCTCTGATCATTATGAAGGGTGAAGGTTAGAAGTATATTTTTCAATACGTTGTGTAAATCCTTTGTGTAAATGTAAATCAGGCCTTTTCCTTTCTTGTTGACCTTTCTCTTCAATCTTCCTCTTCTTCACTGCCTCTAATTCCCCTTAAAGAACACATTTTCTGAAAAATCCACTATTTCCTTGTTTTATCAGACCTTCTGGACTGTATGTTTTAAAGACATCTGAGGAGTGGTATAAATAGTGTGCAGGATAATTCAACTTTGGCTGGTCACATGAAGAAAAAGTTTGTTCTGTTTTCCTACACTTGGGGCTGCTGTTGTTGTTGATGCTGCTGTTGTTTCCCCATAGTGTCCAGTACAATTATCTCAATCAAAGCATCTGTCAGTGGTGTGAGAGAAGCAGATGAATGGGGGTGAACAACTTCATGAGACATGGTCACTACTGGCCCATGGCAGTTCCACTGCCTTCTTACCTGATCATGAACTCCTGTCAAATCATACCACAGTCTTTAGATCTCCTGAACTTTCTTTGAGCAAGATTTCTAAAAGTGTGTTATATAGATAGAGGTAAAAGATGCAATGTATTAAAATACTGTGTTCAAAAGCTCTTGATGCATTTCAAGCGTGTCATCTGTCTAAATAGCTAATTAGGTATGAAGAAAAATCAGCGTTACTACCTGTAGTAATGCAAAAGACTGGGTTAAACTGATTAAGTTTGTAATAATGAACTACTACTTTGCCCCCTGCTCGCTTTGCTCGCCAACCCCCTTGGCCTGTGCTACTCTCCAGCCACTTTGTGTCTCTGCCGTTGCGTATGTGGATTTCACTTTCACCAAACAATAAATCTTTTAATTCTTGCGGATACGCCTCTTCATTGGGAAAAAACACTACTTTTCCCTGATGGCAACACGAATTAGACTATCTACAAGTCCCCAACTTAATGTTTAAATCCAAACAATATATTCGATCTCTTTTCACTGTTCTGTTATTTCACCAAGAAATATTTTCCGTTTGTTTACACTAATGCGATCTTTACTATCATTTTTTTGAGACTTTCGAATTTTAGTACAGTGGAACCTGTAGATACGATCACCTCTGTATACGAGAAATTCAACATAAGAGGAAAGTATGAGCGAAAAATTCGGATCTAAATACGAGCATTGGCTCGCGTAACGAGCCACGAGCCAGGCTGTGGTTATGCGTGACGCGTTTGCCAATCCGCCTCGACTCGGGGATTCACCCAAGCTGACGCTGCCAGCCCGTCAGCTCACTCAATGTTCCTTGTTCTCCCGTAGCGTGAGGATCTACGCGTTTGTGCGCTTGTGATTTCATTGTTTTGCTGTAGCAGTTCGTCGTATAAGCGTATCCAAAAATATTGCGGACATGCAGACGGAGAATAGGAGACGATTGCCCTCAAGAGGAGTACTAGGGTGTTGTACCGTGTTAGCCATTATGAATGTAGAGAAAAGCCAAGCAAAATGAGACCTTTTATTGGCTAACTAAAAAGATTACAATATGCAAGCTTTGATTACATCTTGCCTGAAGAGGGGGCCTGAGTTGCCTCGAAAGCTTGCATATTGTAATCTTTTTAGTCAATAGCCTTTAGCCAATAAAAGGTGTAATTTTGCTTGGCTTTTCTCTACCCTCAAGAGGAGAGAGAGGGGGCGAGCGAGCAAGCGAGCAAGAGAGATAAGGAAAGAGAGACGCGCACGAGAGAGAAGAACCATCAGCTCAGTTATGATCACATGACGCTCAGCAGACAAAGTGTATCCACACTTATTTATCAGTGTTATTTGTTAGGAAAATTGATTTTTATGTTGATATTTTTGGGGGTGCGGAACGGATTAACTGGATTTTCATTATTTTCAATGGGGAAGTTTTGTTCTAGATACAAGAAATTCGCTATACAAGCTCAGTGCTGGAACGAATTAAACTCGTATCTAGAGGTTCCACTGTACTCTCATAATCTCAACCTGCTCTGCATGTGTATCACACCAACGTTTTTGAATTCTTTACGATGTTCTGCTTTGTCATCTACTCTTTGTCTTTTATTTCCGGCCCCGGGCATGGTTAAATCTCTTGGCACAAAGTCTCGTCTCGTGGGACGTGAAAGTATCTCTCTGAAAAAAGATTGGTTTCAACCCTGGCTAAAAAGTCTTGTCTCGTCCCAGGATTTTTTTATTATAATGGAGAGACTAGGTTGTGGTAAATTCTAATAAAAAATTAATAATTTAAAATACTTTAATTCATTCAATGTGTAATAAGGCAGATATTGTTTTTATTATGAGCTTGTTATTTGATGTACAGCATAAAGCTGTTCATACCTGTACAGTAATCCCTCCTCGATCGCGGGGGTTGCGTTCCGGAACCCCCCTCGATAGGGAAAATCCGTGAAGTAGAAATCATATGTCTGTGTGGTTATTTTTATATATTTTAAGCCCTTATAGACTCTCCCACACTATTTACAAATATTCCCTGCACAGTTATACAGCATAAACCCTTTATATTCTCTTAGTTATTAGGTAAGATTTGTTGAAATTATGTATGTAAACACACTGTTTATATACTGCTCACAAACATACGTATCATATATCATTGAGGAGTTTATCTAATACGTAATACAATTTTAAACATATTGTAATTGATTAGGTAATATAAAAATAAGTGAAAAATCTATAACATGTAAATGCTGTGCATAAAACCAAAATGTTATTTTAAAGATACTGTAGAGCATCTCCGATATCACATATGTTACAGCCATTAAGACAGACAGGCCACCGGCAATAAATACCTACAATGCAAGAAAAATTGTATAAAATGTGTGTACAGTTACAATAAACATACATACATGTACTAAGTACGTAGAAGATTAGTTATGGGTACTCACCAACAATGACACGACAACTTGTCCGATAACGATGAGTTTAATTTTACTGCACAACAAAGGAGAGCGTTACAGCCCTTCTAAAGGAGCCTCTTCAGGCACCGCCGTTGTTCTTCTTCTGGCAGTCTTCAATCCATATCCCTAAAGCAGATTCCATACGGACTACCGCCTTATTACATCCACTTACAACTCGTTTTGCGCCCTGGTTAAAGGACACTGAGGCCGTAGATCTTATTTTTTTTTTATATTCTTTTCCTCCTTTTTAAATAAAAAGAATCGTGGACTCATTGATGCCATAATGACGTCCTGCAGCGGTGTAGCTGTTCCCTTACTTCAACATATCCAAAACTTTTACCTTTTCGGCAATCGTTAGCATCTTCCGTTGGCGCCTGGGCACGGCTCCTGAAGCAGTAGCAGGAGCAGATCGTTTTAGAGCCATAATGAAGGGCTTGACTGTGCACAAAGATAAACACAACAGTTGACTCTTTACACAGCAAAACACGTTGATGCTGAATGAGCGAGACAAGACTTCCTGGTTAATGCAGCGGAATCAAATTCGGCGCTCTGTCGCTGAGCCAGTCAGCACACAGGAACTTAACTGCGTGCTTTGATTGGGTAGTTTCTCAGCCATCCGTCAATAGCATCCCTTTTATGAAATCAACTGGGCAAAGCAACTGAGGAAGCATGTACCAGAAGTAAATTGTCCGCAGAAACCCACGAAGCAGCGAAAAATCCGCATTATATATTTAGATATGCTTACATATAAAATCCGCGATAGAGTGAAGCCACGAAAGTTGAAGCGTGATATAGCGAGGGATTACTGTATATACATATTTATAATTTGTTTAATTTATATTGTGCTATTTGGGACTGTAATTAATATTATCAATTGTCCTTTTAATTGTTCTTGCTTTTCTGTTATGTAAAAAGGAAAAAAAACTATAATATATAGTTAATATATTTAGTATATAATATACTATATATATTGTGACAGATAGGGGGTGCTATTGCTCCCTTGAACTCTTGTCCAAGACGCCAGACACCAGATAAGTCCAAAAGTAGACTATATTTATTCTGCACAGTGCACAAAGCACCCTCTCCTCCACAATACTCATTAAATTACACCAATACACAATAATAAACAATCCTCCACTCCCAGACGCGTTGCCACCCTTCCTCCCAGCTCAGCTCGCCATCTGGGAGATCCCATAATCCTTTTATAATCCCTGACCCGGAAGTGTTCCAATCCCCAGTCCATGTGATCTCCTATCACTTCCAGGTCAGATCAAAGGTCCTTTTCTTCACCCCAGAAGCACGTCATTCCCCTTGTCCATGTGACTCAGACGTACTTCCGTGGCGTATGGCAAATAAACATCATTCCTCCCTGCAGAGTCTCCTAGTGGCCCACACGGTATCCAGCAGGGCTGTGGATAAAAACTCCATTGTCCAGAATTCCCTTGGGCGGCCTGGGGGTATTGAATGGCCGGCCATATTCCACTATATATATATATATATATATATATATATATATATATATATATATATATATATATATATATATATATATATATATTAAGAGCCCAGGAGGGCTAGCGGCCATCCCAGCCAGGGCTGGGAAGCCATAATAGAAGGATGATCAGATTGCAGACACTGCCTGGCTGGGATGCCTTATAATTCCGATTCTAGCTGGGATTCTGGGAGGAAGAATGGACTGTTGAGAGCTGGAAGCTGGGAGCAGTTCAACCCCAAAATGAATAGGTGTCACTGTTCCTCACAAGTAGTCCCAGTTTAGACACCTGCGGGGCTGCATGGGTATTGTAATTCAGAAGCAAAGCCCTGTAGGGGTCCTTAGGTGAGGATAGAGGGTGCTGCCAGGGACGGACCTCCCTGGTTTCCATATGACCCGGAAGTGCTTCCAACAAGCCACAATGTGTCACCAGAAGTACTCCCGGGTCCAGGTTATAAGAAGCCCACTGCCATACCTCTAGGAGGCACCAGGTGGAATTCACTGGAGGAAAGAAGGAGAGAGAGAGAGAGAGAGGACAGAGAGAGAGAGATAGCATTTAAGTGTATATATCGGCTGTGGTGATTGTTATATTTAAGTTGTGGGTGTTAGGCCTTGGGTCTGGGGGTTTGGAAATTGAGGCACCCCATACTGGTATATACTGTATGTATATACACACAAGGGAAGATCCATGCAACAATTTGGAGCTAAGGACTCACAAACAGGCATGTTAGGATACAGGGTTGCAAACAGTCTGTTTCTTTCACCTGCAGCCCCAAAAAAGAAGCACATTGATGTCTCTTCCAGTTTGGCAGTGGGGGTTTTACCATTTCCTCCCCATGGGCTATTTAAAGAGTAAAGGTCCAGGAAGTTGGCAAGTCTTCAAGAACTTAGAAGAGAGTAACATAGACAGAGAGAGGCAGCACTATCTATCTATCTATCTATCTATCTATCTATCTATCTATCTATCTATCTATCTATCTATCTATCTATCGTAACAGATAGGCCGGCCACAGACAGACATGTCCACAACACACGGTTTATTTCACACTATTTACAACAGATTTCTAGCAACTCACACACGACTCCTCCAGCCTTTTGTCTCCATATGGCCGCCTATATCATCGCAAGCTCCGTCTTCCTCGAAGGGAGTGAGGCGGCCCCTTTTATCATGCCCTGGATGTGCTCCAGGTGCTCGGTGATGGTCTACCCAGCAGCACTTCCTGGTATGGCAGAAGTGCTCTCCTCCAGGGCTCAAGGACCATCCAGGCACCCCCTGGGTTTGGCCACAGACCCCCACAGGGTTGAGCTTCATAGCTCCATATCCATGGTCCTTGGTGGAAATCAGGGGAGCTGTCCTATAGCACCCAATGGAGACATTTCCCCTTTCCCAGTCCTTCCCTGATCCAGGCATTCCAGTGGGGCAAGGTCCCTGGTCATTTGCCACACGATCTATCTATCTATCTATCTATCTATCTATCTATCTATCTATCTATCTATCTATCTATCTATCTATCTATAGTTGTGCTTGAAAGTTTGTGAACCCTTTAGAATTTTCTATTTTTCTGCATAAATATGACCTAAAAATCATCAGATTTTCACTCAAGTCCTAAAAGTAGATAAAGAGAAACCAGTTAAACAAATGAGACAAAAATATTATACTTGGTCATTTATTTATTGAGGAAAATGATCGAATATTACATATTTGTGACTGGCAAAAGTATGTGAACCTCTAGGATTAGCAGTTAGTTTGAAGGTGAAATTAGAGTCCGGTGTTTTCAATCAATGGGATGACAATCAGGTGTGAATGGGCACCCTGTGTTATTTAAGAACAGGAATCTATCAAAGTCTGCTCTTCACAACACGTTTGTGGAAGTGTATCATGGCACAAACAAAGGAGATTTCTGAGGACTTCAGAAAAAGAGTTGTTGATGCTCCTCAGGCTGGAAAAGTTTACAAAACCATCTCTAAAGAGTTTGGACTCCACCAATCCACAGTCAGACAGATTGTGTACAAATGGAGAATATTCAAGACCATTGTTACCCTCCCCAGGAGTGGTCGGCCAACAAAGATCACTCCAAGAGCAAGGCATGTAATAGTCGGCGAGGTCACAAAGGACCCCAGGGTAACTTCAAAGCAACTGAAGGCCTCTCTCACATTGGCTAATGTTCATGTTCATGAGTCCACCATCAGGAGAACACTGAACAACAATGGTGTGCGTGGCAGGGTTGCAAGGAGAAAGCCTCTGCTCTCCAAAAATAACATTGCTGCTCATCTGCAGTTTGCTAAAGATCACGTGGACAAACCAGAAGGCTATTGGAAGAATGTTTAGTGGACGGATGAGACCAAAATAGAACTTTTTGGTTTAAATGAAAAGTGTTAGGTTTGGAGAAAGGAAAACACTGAATTCCAGCATAAGTACCTTATCCCATCTGTGAAACATGGTGCTGGTAGTATCATGGTTTGGGCCTGTTTTGCTGCATCTGGGCCAGGACGGCTTACCTTCATTAATGGAACAATGAATTCTGAATTATATCAGAGAATCTCAAAGGAAAATGTCAGGACATCTGTCCATGAATTGAATCTCAAAAGAAGGTGGGTCATGCAGCAAGACAACGACCCTAAGCACACAAGTCGTTCTACCAAAGAATCGTTAAAAAAGAATAAAGTTAATGTTTTGGAATGGCCAAGTCAAAGTCTTCACCTTAATCCAATTGAAATGTTGTGGAAGGACCTGAAGGAGGAAACCCACCAACATCCAAGAGTTGATGCTGTTCTGTATGGAGGAATGGGCTAAAATTCCTCTAAGCCGGTGTGCAGAAATGATCAAAGGTTACCGGAAACGTTTAGTTGCAGTTATTGCGGCAAAGGGGAGTCACACCAGATACTGAAAGCAAAGGTTCACATACTTTTGACACTCACACATATGTAATATTCGATAATTTTCCTCAATAAATAAATGACAAAGCATAATATTTTTGTCTCATTTGTTTAACTGGTTTCTCTTTATCTACTTTTAGGACTTGAGTGAAAATCTGATGATGTTTTAGGTCATATTTATGCAGAAATCTAGAAAATTCGAAAGCGTTCACAAACTTTCAAGCACAACTGTAGATAGATAGATAGATAGATAGATAGATAGATAGATAGATAGATAGATAGTGTGGCAGATGACCAGGGACTTTGCCCCACTGGGACGCCTGGATCAGGGAAGGACCGGGAAAGGGGAAATGTCTCCCCTGGGTGCAAGAGGACAGCCCCCCTGATTTCCACCAAGGACCATGGATATGGTCACCACTGTATCTATCTATCTATCTTACATGATGAATTACTGAATTATCATTTTGTTACCACTATTTTTAATTTTTTTTTATACTAAGTCCACATCTGCTTCTTGACATTCTTTGATAATACTGCAAGTTTTTTTTTTTTTAAGATATGTGTTATTTACAATTAAAACTACTCCCATTACCTCCTTTGTCACCCAAAAACTCACCCAGTTTGTTGCTCAATATATGTTTTATTAATTCTCCTCTCACTTTATTAAATTCCTTTTGTGTCCCCCTCAACAAAAACCAAAATAAAATTTCTGTCCGTTGTTAAGGTTTTCATAGGACCAATATGACAGACTACTCATGACGTTATACCTTTATTTGGTCTAAAAAGAAAACAGGGGGATGACAAAAATCGCATGGGGCCATTCATCAGAGACACAATTTGCCTTTTTCCAACCCAAATTCTGTACTTGTCTCTCAGTATAAAGACATCACTAGAGATCAGTATTTTGAAATGAAAATACAATACCATACAGTTTATTTTTGTATAGCCCAAAATCACACAAGGAATGCCGCAATGGGCTTTAACAGGCCCTGCCTCTTGACAGCCCCCCAGCCTTGACTCTCTAAGAAGACAAGAAAAAACTCTTTTAGGGGAAAAAAATGGAAGACACCTTGGGAAAGGCAGTTCAAAGAGAGACCCCTTTCCAGGTAGGTTGGGCATGCAGTGGGTGTCAAAAAGAAGGGGGTCAATACAATACAATACACAGAACTGAACACAAGTAATCCTCAATACAGTAAATAGTAAAATAAAAATATATTACAACTACAGGGCAGTATTTAACAGTAGATGATATCACATAATATGATTTGGATTTGTTTAGAGTCCTGGAGACCTCAGTCATCAAACTGCCTCCCCCAATTGGCCAATCCGCAGCTGAGACAGTGCTTGGCCAGCCAGTCCGATGAAAAGACCCCTCTACCTGACAATTCCAGCGATCCTCAATCAGAGATGACTTTACCTTCGGCAGGCAAAATCAAAACATGCAGGTTGAAAGTATGGACACATGGACTTCTCTAATTATCTCAACATGCACTTTTACATGTAGCCAGAAAACTAACCAGCCACCCAACCATGTATCTCATATAGGGCTGCAGGAAGCCAGCCAAAGAAACCAATCAGCCCTGGAGTGGGTGTCCGCTCAGTGTAGGGTGGACTCAGCCACGCATGCACATTTTGTTACAAAGAGAAGAAAATCGATGCAAAAAAGTGGGGAACATGCAAACTCTGCAGAGACGGTTTCTGGGCCAGGGGTCATCAAGTCTTTTGAGCAGCATCATATCATGTCTCCCTGCACCACAAGGCCACTCTTAATATTTTCAAATGCAAATTAAATCATCATTTGCATATTTTGCCATGGATTATGGGATAGTGTAACATTTGTGAACCTCTGTTTATTGTTTGTTAATTTAAAGTTTTTGAGAGAATATCTTCTGTTACATATATATTTACCTTACATTTTTTACTAAAATAAATATTTAATTTTTCTCAATTACTGGGCAGGTAAAGGTCTCCATAATCATTTGTGTACTTGGCAGATGCTAGGGCTTGGCCCTATTAACCACCATCTGATTTTAATCATTTTTGGGTGTTTTGGTTGAAGTAGATGTTTTTTTGGCCGAAGTTTGTTTGGATGACTAATCTCTGAACTGGTTGTTCTGTGGTCTAAGACTAGGGAATGCCACGTGACCCTAATTAAAAAAAGCAAGCGTAGACAGATCTTCTGCTGTTTTTGAACCCTCCAGTGTGCGGTGGACTTACTTTGTTGGAATTTAAAGCCACAACTCTTTCCAGGCTTCTCTTTAGGAAGATGTGCCCATTGATCACATGCTTTTCTTTTTCTTTTAAAGGAAGAGAATTGAAGCAGATGGAGCACATGAAAGAGGAATGAAGAAATGTCGCCTTGGATGAAGGATAGAGAATAGACCAGAAGAACCTGTCAACCAAGATTTTGCTTCATACGTTTGGCTTGCAGTCCAGGCAAGTTGATTTCATTTTAATAAGAACTGCTTCCAAGTAGTGCTCAGAAATAATTTTGTAAAGAAGGAACTATGTAGATTTGTTTTTCTGGAGAAAAAGAAAGATCCAACCTTGACTAGGTGTTTAATAGGCAATTCAAGGTAAAGAAAAGGGGTGATTGAAAGATATGAAAATGGTTAGAAATGGTACGAAAGTGGATATTATAGCTAAAATATAAAACATGATAGGACCATTAAGAGGCATATGCTTTTATTCTGATCACCCCAATACAGTATATGACTTTGGTGTGACCAAGTAAGACACACAGCAGCTGAGGAAACAATGATGCATAGAAACTGCAGCGAGTCTGGCCATCCAGCTAGGAACTGCAAGATAAAACTAAGACACAAATGACTTTAAAAATTTGGCTTTTGCAATTAAACCCATATGAAGTGAAATAATGAAGGGAAAGGAGACAATATAGCACAATCCTAGACTCTGTGGCAGGGCAGAGAGAGAAGGAAAATGGATCAAGCAGCAGTCTAAAATGGACAACGGACAAATTTAGATTTACCCCGGAAACAATTGAAAATGAAAAGAAAATGTTGAAGATACACAAGGAAAGCCGGAAGAATGATCTAAAATATACAGAAGCAGATAGATGAGATGGAAAGTAATTTAAAAAAAGCATCAACCATTTACAGCACCAACATAGAAAAATAAAAGGAGGGAAAACACTTGGAGCAGCATGACGTTTCTACTGATGGAAAGGAAACTTGGCTCACTTGTTAGGAGGAACGAGTAGGTTTAAGATCAGAATCACATTACGGTAGCAGAAAAGGAGAAGAGTATTTTTTTCTGGTACTAATGTATGATGGACGTTCAAAAAGTTTCCGCTCTTTTTTTAACTCTATTTATTAGGGATTTCAAAATCTAATTACATCACTTTTCTGCATAGTCACCTTCGTCTGATACAATTTTCCCGGTGTCGTACCAACTTTTTATTGCCCAATTACTACTACTCCCGTCTTCACCGTTTCCAACGAAAATATAAAAGTGTGGAAACTTTTTGAACGACCCTCGTAATTAAAATTTACAGGAGGAGGTTTAATGATTAAAATTGTCCAAACTGTATGTAACATTTTAGGGAGGTAACTTACAACAGTGTTTATGTACCTGCAAAAAAAAAGATGTGAAATTTTATAAAACTAAACATTAAAATAAGAGCCCACATAAATAATGTCACAGTAGGAGAGTTGAGCTGGAATAGGAAGAGATCTGAAAAAGCAAGATTTTTGATTAACATAATCAAAATATAGCATTTGAGAAAAAGACGATGAAAAGAGGGAGATGCTTTGGGCAGTGCAGAAAGTAAGAAATCATCTAGGATAGGTTTTGTATTGAGATCTAGTGAATACAAGATTAAAAACTTCCAGATTTTACATTTCTGACCACCTTACCCCATAATGAAAATGAAAGAAGAGAAAATGATGCAAGGGAGGTAAGGGGATATGGAAACTGAAGATTAAATTGATTAAGTTACAAAAATTAAGAAAAAATCTGCACAAGTCAGAGCTGCAAAAACTGGAAAGCATTGAAGATAGTGAATGGTGTAAACATGTAAAAGAAAAAGGTCTTCTCCCTAAAGTGTGGAAAAATAGAAAAAAAATGGAAAAACGCAAGAAAGTGAATTCATGACAGAAATAGAGGTGGATAAAAACACAATGAAATGCAAAAGAGCAAATGTTTGTGTACAGGGGGCTTTGTTCTTACAAGTAGAAGGGAAACAATTTCATGTGAAAGCATTTTTAAGAAAGCTCATCAAAATAAGAGAGTTTACATGTTCTCTCCGTGGGTTTCCTCCCACAGTCCAAAGACATGCAGGTTAGGTAGCCTGGCGGTCCTAAATTGTCCCTAGTGGGTGTGTGTGTGCGCCCTGCCCGGGGTTTGTTTCCTGCCTTGCGCCCTGTGTTGGCTGGGATGGCTCCAGCAAACCCTGTAGTTAGGATATAATGGATTGGGTAATGGATGGATAAAAATAAGGTGAACTGAAAAAAGTTGAAAAAATGTTTAAAAAGAAAACAGTGGCTTCTTTGTTATTTTGACATTTCCTTCTATAACTTAATAAATGGAATGTTTCCGATAACCCAGACTGTTCAGTAACATGAAAACAAAATATATATTTGATTATAGTTGTGGGAGCCAGAATAAAACTTATGATTCAGGCTTTAAATTATTGGATGTTGTGTCACATATGAATTACAGTATAGGGTAGTTAGCTTTGCACAATATTTAAGATTAGCGTTAATTTAGATGTGCATGGTAACCGGTAATTCTTAAAATTGTCCCTCAATGAGTGGAAGTGGACATGTCATGTGAAAGGCCAAGGTCGGCGCATGCCTTTGGTTTAGAGGCCTTGATTTGAGTTGTGACCCTGCATTCGAAGAAAAAAAAACCGAATAAATTTAGTGTAGAACAGCACATTAATTAGTTCAAGTGTGTTTTAGTTTTTAAGATGCAAAATGTGAGTTTAGTTTTTTTAATTAATAATGACCATTATTTCGATAGATTTAGATAGATATTGACCATTATTTCATTAATCCCAAGGGGAATTTCAACTTGTGTTTTATATTCATTTTACATATTCCTAACCTTGAAGAAGTGGTAATTGAATATTATAAAGTAAAATTGGTTATGAGCTTTACTTCATCGGGTCAGTGTCTGAGAAATTAAATAAAGGTGGGAAACAAGAGTCATGCGAGTCATTCATTGTGAGCATTTGAATTTCACTTGTTTGCCTTCCATAGTGTCACATACCATTAAGCCCCCAAGTTAAAGATTGTAATATACTAACTGCTGAGACACAAATCACCAAACTTACCATAAATGCTTTGTCTGTTTCACTTAAATTAATCCTTTTAAATATGAACAAGGGAGCATTCTTACACTACAGGGTAGAAAGTATGCATGTTCAAATCACACTGTAGAGTGTATACCTGAGCACATAAATTTAACTGGATCTTCTCTACATGATGGACGAGTCTGCAATGCGGCGAGTACTGCCAGTAAAGCACGATATGGAGATGGAAAGTTGATGGCCAAGAGGGGTGGATGCTACAATTTGAGGGTAGCTTTATACTGTGTCTCTTCAGCTATTCAGCTAAACAACAAAGGAGATGCCAAACTCTTATTTCAAGTTTTTTTAATTCCATATTTATATTTAAATAATGAAAAGATTTCTGAGGAGACACACAAATTGAATGAATGAATCAACCTCTCCAGTTGTTGCATATTTCAATTTTTACTTATGCAACAACTATACTCCCATAGATTCACTGATACAAGCCATAATATAAAAAGCAGCAGAACTATTTTACACACAAGAATTAATTTTAAGTTTCTAATATACCAAAAGACAAATAATTTATTCAACAGAACAGTTATTTACAGGGTTTAATTATGCAAATGAATGAACTAATAATAATGTAACTCAAAAGAGTGAACACGCTTCAAAAAAAATGATCATACAAATTAAGAGGTTCTTCACAGTCGGTGTAAATTCCCATTGATGTGTGGCTTACACTTTCTGGACCTGAAACGTCAATGGTGGGACTCTGATAGTTTACTTCAGTTGTTAAAGTTGGCAAACACTGCATTGCAAAAGAATTATGGTTGAAGAAGTCATGAACAGTACAGGGTGTATCTAATTGCCAGCTGTTTTTTTCTAGAGGCTGCATATATCCTGTGGAACTACCACTGGCGTCTGCAGCAAGAAGATCTGCAAGAAGCTCTTCATAATTTAGGTTACTGTCTATTGCAGCATAAGAACCGTCTGTATACACAGAATTTGCATCAGTGAAAGTGACTTGTTGAATCAAATTGCTTGAATTGAACTGTTCATCTGGATTACTGTAGTTTGCTTGTTGTCCGTTTAATTTGTTTTTCCCTTCGTCCACGGTTTGAGTGCTGTTCAACAGCCTATCGAGTGACCTCAGTTTTTGTTTTTTTGCTTTGAGTTTCTTTAGAAGCTTATAGCGAAGACTGTCAGTATCATTATGAAGTTTACTTTTTAAATGTGTGGGTTTAGGTGAAATATCTTTCCCATTATCTATTGGACTTGACAACACTGATGTTTGGTTTCCGTGGAAAAGCATTTTTTTCTTTACAGCCTCTTTACTTTTGCCAAGACCTTTTGATTTGAACCCTCTAAACATGTCTGCATTGTTCATAGAAGCCCGGTGATCTTTTGTCTTAAATAGTTTTGGAAGACTTGAATTTAAGGATAGCTGAGAAGATGCTGTAACAGTGGACTTGATACTATTTGCAACTGAGGAAGAAGAGTCATTCTGACAAGTTCCAGAATCAGGAGACACAGGGTGAGGGCTTCGAGGGTTTCGGTTCTGGTTCAGTTCCAATAAGGTAAAAGGAGTCGAAACAGAAGGAAATGTTCCACTTTGTGCGTTTTTGTAGTCTGTTTTAGTAAGATCCACCTCTTTAAAGTTGTGTGATTTCATTACAGCTTTCTCTTGATCTGAATTATAACAGACTGGGTGTAATTCTTGCTTTGAGTTTTGATTTCCCATCTCTTTCTCTTGCTTTTGTTTTAGAAAGCCTGTGCAGCTTTCAGGCGGGCCAGAAACATTGTCAACAGTTGGTAAAAGCTGCGACTGATCCACCAGTTTGCAACCTCCGCCACCAAAAGGGACATTTTCACACAATTGTGACTGGTTATAGATTAAGCCACCATCTAAAGTATGGCCTTCAGCACCAAACTTCAACTCGACAAGATTAAGAGTAATGACGTAATCAGGCTGCAATCCCTCAAATGCTTTCAGCAAACTTGTGTCACTACACTCTTCCAATCCATTCATCTGCATTATTGCCAAATGAAGGGGTGACAGACACATTTTCAACTTTTTGAGCGCTTCCGTCCGTCAAGTCTCTTTAACAGAATATAGCAGTCTTTTTCCTAATACTGTGGATTGCTTCCCAAACTTGCTGCTTGTGCAATTGTAGACTTGGCAATATTAAATATTTACATTTAAGCCAAAAACCTGAAACAAAAGGAATATTTTTTAGACAGAGTATAAAATTAACAACTTAAACCTTGAAAAGAATTAAAATAATTTCTTTGTAAGCCAAACCTCATCGAACGGCACCATTATTTTATACTCGCTAACTTTTCAATAATGAACTGATAACTGAATATTATGTGTAGTGTGCTGCAGTGGTTAGCACTGCTGTTTTATTTATAATGCAATAATCTGCATGCAGCCTGCCACATTCTTGTCTGTCCTCTCGTTCCCTTCTACAGCCCTAAAGCTGTTTGACGACCCTAAACCTAACTAACTCCATGTGGGTGTCTGCATGCGCTGGTCTCGCCATAAACTACCCCTAGTTCTGTCTTGAGCCTGATGCTGTGGGGACAGGTTGAAATTAATGAATTTGGTGGCTTTGACAATGTTTTTTGTATAAATAGTATTGATTTCATACAGAGAAATTAAATTCAACTAACCACCACCTAAAATAAAACAGAAATTGAACAACCTCACCCAAACACTTTAAAAGAAAGGTCTGTGTGTCTTGTATCATTTTCACCATCAAATGTGTTAAGCTTATTGAAAGTAAAATATCTGTTTGAAACAAGTTAGCTGCACCACAACAATATCAATTATTAAGGCTAAGTACAGTTGAACCTTGTTTTCTTATTATATTTCTTCAAACTCTTTAAAAATCATGCAATCAAGCAGAACAACAAAAAATATCTGTAAAGCACAAAGATTACAATATGCAAGCTTTCAAGGCAACTCAAGCCCCTTGCATATTGTAATCTTATTAGTTAGCCAATAAAAGGTGTCATTTTGCTTGACTTTTCACTACATTCATAATGGCTAACACGGTACAACACCCTAGAACTGTAAAGCACAACAAATGTAAGGAATAATAATTTCCTTCCGCTTCCTTAGTTATTGAAATCCGTATCTAAAAATGCAACCTGTCCCGTTCACTCACCTCAACTGCAGAAGATTTACGTTGTGAGACCCAGATGTGCCCATTTACCTCCATTAGAAAGTTCATCCCAATCCAGAAAATGAGCCTAAGTCACAGTTCAGGAGAGACTTTTCTTTGTTGTCAGATTACATTGCAAGCAGTGTTTGGCCCTCAACTTCCTGCATATTTATGGTGGATTTTCTTAATCGTTACTGCATAATCAGACAAATGATCATAGAATTATTTAACATTACCTTTCAGTATTCAACTAAACAAAACTAAAAAATGACATGCCTTGCTAAAATGCATGACTGTTTCAAAGTACAATATAATTGAAGATTTACACTTTTTCAATACTAGTATATTTACAACGATCCGTTACGTTTGTCAATACACGTCCATTTAAAAAGTATATAATATCACAGGCCTCTCTCTTAACTATACAGAGTTGAAAATCAGGTAAAAGTCCCCGAATCCAATAATGTTATTTACTTACACACAACTTGGTAATAAATGTAGGTGTCTTTATTTTAAATTAGTAATGAAGTTAAATTAACATCTTTATGAATGTATAAATGAAAAGATAAATGGCCAGTTTAGTGCCCATCCATAATAATAATTCATTACATTTATATAGCGCTTTTCTCAGTACTCAAAGCGCTATCCACACAGGGAGGAACCAGGAAGCGAACCCACAATCTTCCACAGTCTCCTTACTGCAAAGCAGCAGCACTACCACTGTGCCACCATCCATCCAGTATCCAACCTGTGGGGTCACGGGGGTCTGCTGGGGCCACTCCCAGCCAACACAGAACGCAAGGCAGCCCACCGCAGCAGTTTAGTGCTGTTCATGCAAAATACTAATGAAAATGACAACAGTGTCAAAAGCCAGCAGAACTGGATACAAAGAGGAAGCGACCCTCGGTAACATTACATGCTACTCTATGTGACAATTTCAAAGTCCCTAAATCCAGTCCTAGGTAACATTACATGCTACTCTATGTGACAATTTCAAAGTCCCTAAATCCAGTCCTAGGTAACATTACATGCTACTCTATGTGACAATTTCAAAGTCCCTAAATCCAGTTCAGGGACATGAGGTTGCAGACTATCCCAACAGCACTGGGCACAACACGGAACAACCCAAGCATACAAGTCTATCCCATGGCGCACTCGCATTTGTAACTGCCACTTATCCTAACTGGCGTGATCTGTGAATGTGGGAGGAAAATCCACACAGCAACTGGTTGAACAGGCAAACCCCACACAGGTAACATTTAAATCAGCAGGGCTAAACAAAGTTAGTAAAAATGTGAATGAAGAGGATAATCTCTATAGAAATGTAATTAAAACTAACAAAACTTTACTGCTTCAATCCTAAGAGTAATGAAGCCCTCCGTACGTTCTGTTTGTTGATTTGTTATGAAATGAAATGAGACAGAGATAGTAATGTCATTGATTTCATTTCTAAAAGTGACGCAGCATGTGACAATGCAACTGTTTTGTCCCTTAATTACCTGTTACATTCTTGGAGGAGGACAGAAAGGGGTATTGAATGGAAAAATGGTATTGATGAATCCCCAACAGGAATGGAACTTTAGATCCTTGTGCATGCACATTTACATTTTATCAAATTTTCTTGATGAAAATGAATACTGAGGGATATTCGAAAAAGTTGGAAAAGGTGATTAAAATGCAAGGAAAAAAAACACTAAACTAAATCAAAGTGTTTAAACAATCAAGAGATGGAACCAATACTCTTTTCCAGGCAAAGTCTTGGAAAGAGATGTTTATCCAAACTCTGCAAAACTCAAAGCCAGTGAATATCCAGTAATCACACTGAAAGTCACAAGAAATGGAAGAAGATTGGAGTAAACTTGCATTAATCAAATATATTAACTTTGTATAACAATGGCCGTGTCTGGAGTTTACAAGAACGTCCAGGAATAAACCTACCGAGTGTCAAATTTGTGCAGCTTCTGTTTATTTAAAACCAAAATCTACTTAAAAGATACAAGAAAAATACTACAGTGCAATGGTAGCATAAAGCAGAGGAGATGCTCATCATCATCAGAGAGCTTCTCAAGAGCTGAAGGGGAAAAAAAAGGGATAGAATACCAAAGCTATTTTTAGTTTTGCTAACAAAAGCTTTACTTTTCAAAGGATGTGACGATCGTCCTGAACACAAAGGCAAAACAACCTTGGAGTAGTAGGTGGGGACGAATGGCCTGGAAAAGTACCAGCATCTGAGACTCAATGGGATGAGCTGGAGCAAATCTGGAAAGGTGAAGGGGGCAAACGTCAAAGCTTCAAATTATCATCCACAAATCTTAACTGGTACTGCTGCCGCAAAAAG